>NW_015114762.1:11311-52862 GCF_001443285.1 Poecilia latipinna | reverse complement strand
AGAGAACTGAGGGGAAGCGGAGGGAGGGGGGGGCGGGCGGGAAGTGGGGGGGGGGGGGGGGGGGGGGGGGGGGGAGGGGATCCTGCCTGAGCCTGGATAATTGAAGTTGAGGAATAAAAATTCAAAGGAGAACAAGTATCAGCATAAGCTCACACCAGCCTCCTCCACTCCTCATTCATCCTCTTTCTTCTCTCGCCTCTTCCCTTCACTTTACATGAATTAGCACTAATGAACCTGCATCATCAAAACTTCATTTGCAGCCAAAGGCACATCGTGAAATCAGTGATTATGAGCATTTTAAGCTGCTCTGCGCCCAATGAAGACATCTTTCTTTTGAAGCTCGCGGTGCTCGGCGAATAAAGAAAACAAGAGGGGTTTGAGAATCCTGCAGATCTGAATTTCATTACAGCTCCAAATTCAGACTATTGATAGACCGCACTCAGCTGAACTGCATGTAGCAAGTCATAAATGGATTACTTGAGCAAGCAAACATGATTATATCCAGGAGAAATGGGGGAATAATCAGACATTTTATTAAAAAGCCACAAAAGTTGAAAATGTTTGGACAAATAAAAAGAGAAAGTCTGAGCTTTCAGATACCTTTTACCACCCCTATCCCCCTTGGTCTTTAATTATCTTGTTAGCGGTTTCCAGCCTAGAAAAGGTCAGGTAAATTAAATATCATTATTCAGACTCTTCAAACCTTTTAACCAGCAATCAACAGCTGTGTGCTCATCCAAAGCAGCTCTCCAAGACTCTGAATATTAAAAGTTATGCCAGAAACCAAAAGGAGTCAATGACTGAGTGCAGAGCAAAGTGTTTAGGAGGGGTGAGAGGGGAAAACTTTCAGAGAAACTACTCTTTTTCTAATAGAAGAGTAATTTAAGCCATTTTTAATGTAAAAACTTATTGAGGGGAACAAAGAGCTGCATGGCTGCAAAAGCAATGATAGAGTTGCTATCAGATTGTTTCTTATCTTAGCATGAATGTTGTCACCAGTGCATGGATGAATTCAATGAAAAGTGAGCAAGCAATACAAAAAAGAGCATAAAAGTTGATAATGTAAATATTATTTTGTAAATAAAACCATAAACCTGTAATAGTTTGACTCAAGGTAAGTAAACTGGTTTCCTCCCAGTCTCACCCAAACCTAAACGTAAGTGAAAACTCTCTCCATAAAATAACAACTCCACACCAGAAGCTCATTTTAGGTAGACTGGTTGAACATTCTGACTTGATGTTTTTCAGAAAAACTGTGTGAAAGACGGCCCAGGCCCTCATAACCCTGCAGCCATCAGGCCTTGCATCAGTACCCACAGGTGCACTGATGAATGCTTTACCACCAGGTTGATGTCATTTCCTGTCAGAACGTCACAAACAACAAATGTATGCCTGACTGCATTTTCTGTCATTTGCACCGGGGCTCAGGATGGATGCATTAGGATATAATTTAGGATGTGATTGTACCTACCAGTTTTCTCAATCACCAAGAGTTAAATTACAAATTCACATTTTTGTAGCATTTTGGGGGGAAAAAAAATAGGGAAATAGGGAAATAGTTTTTGTATTATAAAACAAAACACTTGATTTATTACGATAAATTAAATAGTCTTAAGATATTTTTTTTTTATACTAGGCATGGTTCAGTTGTTAGAATAAAGGTGTACCAATGTTTTAAAGAGTTTTAGAACATGTAAAATTGTCCACTGGGTTTAAAATCTTATTTATAAAATCTCAAAACAAATAGACGAAGTGACCAGGTGATTCTGCAAGCTTCAAATAGCAGGCTGGCTACAGGAGCAGATAGTCTGACTTCAAACCAAGATAATATCAGCTTGCTCCAAAACACACACTGAGAAATCGGTTTATAAATTAGACTCAAGATTATTTTCAGCCTAATCTGCCTTGACCTGTCACAGGAAGATCGAATGCCCTGAAGTAGCGCTAACATTTTGGGCTAGCAACAGCTCTTCCTGTGTTACTATGAGGATTCAAAGCTGTTTTTACTATTTAAAATGTGGTGCATTTTAATATGACGTGAGAGAAACCACAGAGAGGAAGTGTAAACTTATCATAGTTTGTTTGAACTACTGGGACATGTCAGCTGTTGATTTAGGCTTCAACAGAGCAAGAGAGAGCAAGACTTAACGTTGCTGACGAGAGGCTGAGCAGAGTTGCTCTGTTTCCTCCTGCTGAGTTTTAAATATCTGTCTACATGGACCATGCTAATTTTGGAAATGTTGGCAGGTTTTTATAAATCTCAAAGTTAAAGTAAAGGTTAGCATTCCCTGCTATGTTAGTTTTGCTAACCACATTAATCACTAAAATAGGATACGAAAGGAAGCTCTCTCGTTATGTTGATATTAACAGATCACAACAGGATGTCAGAAAACTTCTGTTTATATCATACGATCTTCTTGTTCTTAAGGAGGAACCAAAATCAACAATGCCTGTTTTCAGAAAATAAAAGAATAACAAAAATAGTCAATCAGAAATCGCATCAATGCTTATGTTACACTTTAAAGAGCAGAATGACAAAATGTGTCATATTCTACAGAAATAAATGGGGTTTATATTTGGTCATTTGCAAGGGACAAATACAGTCAACGGAGCATCTTTTGTATTTTATAAAGTTGATTTTGTAACATAAACTTGGATAAAGTACTTTGTATATGAAGAGAGCAGAGTAGTGGTTACTTTCATAGCTGTCTAAACGTTTCGAAAGTATTATAGATATTTTTATTACAACTGTAATAATATATTATTTTATCAGCAGCATTGATTTTAGCCTTTTTGTTTTAAATAAAAAGTTTTCTAACATATTGAACCATTTCCATGTCATACTTTGTATTATTATTAGGTTGTCTGTAGATGTTTTTAGAAATGTATCTCTGTGAGTTTTAAAGCTTTTTTGTTTGTTTGTTCGTTTATATCTTGGCAGGTAATCCAAAGCACCACAGCTAATAAAGTTTGTTATGAATATTTAAAGCAGGAAGCAAAAACAAATACCTAGACAAACACGAGTCACTTCAGCCTGCTGAGCCGCACGATTCTCCCGATACATGACAAACGCTCCGTAAACACTGCCAATAAAGAGAAACTAATATTTATCTGAGCTTTTCTCATATTACAGAGGAGCTGTGTTAGTCTCTGTGTGTGTAGGTGTGTGTGTGTCTGTGCACAGGGGTGTTGTCCTGATGGTGCCCTCCCTAAGAACACGACACACATCCCCTGGTGCTGCTTGCTCTGCCCTGAGTAAACACGAGTTTGCTGCAAAACCTCCCAGACGAGGAAACACACTTTCTCCTTAGCTCTGCACCAAACGACACGGACTCTCAGCTTTTTAAACATCCTGGTTTCCACCTGTTAATCATAATCTACGCTGTTTTGGGATGTATTGGTTAAATTGCTGCTGATCTGTGTTTGTAGCATCTGTCCGTGGGGCCAGAAAGCCGACTTGTTGGTGTTTTGTAACTTTTGCCAGCTGTCAGTGTGGCGTTTTCTGCAGGTGGCCGAGCTCACAGGCAGCAGAATCAATCTGCCAAGCAAGGACCACAGGTGAGCCGCAGACAGCTGGTCTTTGCTCGGCAGTAAAGCAAAGCAGGAATGAGTGAAAAATGAGCAAGAGGTACGTCGAAAACAGTCTGCAACGGCTGAAGAGAGAGAGAGAGAAAAAAATGTAACCTTGCAGTTGAACCTCAAGGTGACGCGATGCTCTCCGAACATTTTGTCAACATTATCCCCAAACTCTGCTCAGCCACCCTGAGCCGTGACGATGGGTTTGTTTCCCCTCCTCATTGTTCGTGATTCGCCCACCAGAGCGTTTTGGCTCTGAACTGAAAACGCTCTCATGTTCTCTGAGGGATAAGCCTGTTGATTTTTAATACATTTTTCATTGTTGCCAAATCCTCCCCAAAGACCAAAAACAACAACGAACTGATCCTCCCAACATGTGTTGCCTTTGTAGCCAAACCCGGCCTTCCTGTAACTTATCTCTCCACCTTTAGCATCACGATTGTTTTATTCACGATGATGAATATCAGCAATGCAGTAAAAAAATAAATAAATAAGAGCCCAGAAATGTTCAGATTAATCTGTTTGAGAAATATTTTAACACAGATCATTAAATTTGAAAATCGTAGTTGTTTTCATCTTTTTTCTGTGCAATATGTGTTTTCCCCCCCGGGCCACGTTGGTTTGCTTGTCCCTGCTGCCGTGATTAAAAAAAACAACAAACATCTGTTCTCTCAAGGTGTTTGTTTTTTCATCCTTTTTTTTTTTTTTTTTTCCCCCCAGCAAATGTGTGCGGCTCTCGGGGATAAAGTTTGCCACAAGCTGGAAGTTGTGTCAACATTGACAGGACATTATGGAGGCAATTAAGCACAAAATGTAAACATGACACTATTTTACTCGCCATGTGCCGATGCATCGAGGCAAGCTGAAAATGAGGCAGGGGAGAGAAAATATTAAACAGACGTTACGGCGGCGTGTGAATTTCCAATTCACTGAATGTGAACAACAAAACACCATGAAGTCGACTTTGTGGTAAATTACATGAGAATAATCATCAAGAACTCAAAGGATCTATTAACAAATGCAATCTCCAACACATTTCACAGCTGTTCTGGAGATCTTATTAGCTACACTAAAACAGAAAAGCTTAGTTTGATATGCAACGTGAGAGTGAGGTAAAAAGGTTATGTTTCTTTTAGACGGTGTATGTAAATAATTGGTTTCCTCTTAGCCTTCCTTCTTCTTGTATTCTGCTCCAGCAATTCTTGAAAATAAAATGCATTTCCAGGTCTGCAAGGTAGATTTAGATATATATAAATATTTTATGTTTAAAGCCAGAAACTGTAATTGTCCTTGAGAGTTATACACAAACAAAGTTTATTTTACTTTTACCATGAAAACATGCTAAATTAAAAACCCCTCTAATGCTACAAATAACAAGCAGGAATCAGAAAGTCTATCTCATTAACCACACGCCTTCAGCCCAGATTCATTATTAAACTATGTGTATAGTGAAGTTTTATTTGGTCTGAATAGGTAAAAAAAAACAAAACCATTTTTCTCTGCAAATGTGTCAAGAAAACAAGTAGATTTTTCATTTGTGGTCACTGTTTACAGCACACTTGCAAGATTGAGACATTAGATGATGCGTAAGTAGTTTTATGAGAAAATGTAGGTCATGCTGAATCCTTGTGCTGAAATTTTTATTCCTCCTTCAGCTCCGGCCTTGTTGTTGCTGCAAAAATGATTCCAGGTTGTTTAGCCTTAGAGACAATGCACATGAATCAAACCGTGGCTCAATGGCTGTGAATTAGAGGGTTGCTTTTCTCTGTGAGAGGTTAAAGATTTTCTCCTAAATGTCTCCAGCCACAACAGGTTTCAACTAGATTAAATAGATCACAGTTCACACAGAAATGCATCTGAAAAACAGGGGAAACAAGGCTGGCAAACATTACACAGTTTCACTATTTCCTACAGCTGCACTGTCTGAAAGTGATCATTAGCAATGTTACATTTCAAAGGATGGCCCCTAATTTACAGTGTGATTCACTGGATGCTGAATCATTAATGCACCATACAGATAAGTGTGATCGCGAGCGGCAGAACGCGTCTCTTAAGACCGTTAAACAGCGAGCATCTTCAGCTTTCTTTAGTCAGAGAGCACAAGGTTTTCCACACATACGGACAATGGACTGGCTCTTAGGGTAGGAAACGTTAATTATTCATCCACAGGTCAATATCAACACACTTCACAGCTACTTACACGCATATCAAGCCAAACACTGGAGAATACATCACAGATCTTTACATCCTGCTTTAACAACTATGCCTTTAATCACCAGCAATAAAACATCTATCGTTGCTGTTCAACGCACTTTTGATTGGATTAGCACTGACTTTATTTTATTGTTTTTCATTTAGCATTTATTGAACCAGGTTTGTCCCGCTGAGATCAGATTTCTGTTTTACAAGGGAGAGACAGGCAACCTCGTTCCATTAAAAACAAACAAAAAATACATACATTAAAATGTGTATTTATCATTCAAGCCAAATATAAGCACTAACATTATCAATAAAGATTATTGAAGCAGCAATATTTTGTAGCAATGACTCACCAGACAACAAATGGGTGGAAAGCTTAAGCATAAACTCTCCAAGAACAAACATTAACTATTTTACGGGCTGCATAAAGCAGTGCATAATAGATGCATTTAGTCATATTTTCTAACAAGCTGATATTAAATCAGCAATAAAGGACCAAAATAACGACCTCAGACATGCTGTCAATATTTGAAGTTTGCAAACATTATAAGTTTGAGATATTATTTTCATGAAAAACCACAACCGTTATCACAATATTTTTTTTTCCAACATCAATAAACTATAAGATAACTCCAAATATGTATCTAGTCCCCAAACTAAGCAGCAAAGAGAGGAAAAAGAGTTTAAATTGTTTCCATTTCAACACATTTGGAAGAACGTGCACAGATTCAGGTCCGTCTAGGCATCTTAAAACATGACTTCATCTCGCTTCCCAATTTTAAATGCTTCTGTTTATTCACTGGCACGTCCTGGCCTGTTCATAACAGCTGTCTGCAGCATCCAGTTAAATATTAATGGGAGCAGTGACCCGCAAAGAAAAAAAAAAACAAACAGAACTGAAAACAGATCCATTTCTGCTGCAATGAATAAACTTCTTTGGTAATAATGTCAGATTTTCATGTCCCCTCCCCCCACAATGCATTCTGCTCTGTGGGGGGATGCAAAGAAGCACCGAGCTCTTCAGACTGACTTCTGGACATAAAATGCAGAGTCAGGCTCGTCTAATTTGCCAGCGGAGCCTCGAGAAGACAAGTGTTCTCTCAAAGGCAGTGAGAAGAAAAACAAGCCTCATGCTGTGAGGAGCCTGAAAGAGATCACGTTCAGAAATGCTTTCTGGCTGCTTATCTCGATTTAAAGGAAACAAGACCAATAAGATTTATCCTGCTATCTCTGCAGCGTCTCTCTCTCTCTCTCTCTCTCTCTCTCTCTCTCTCTGTCTCTCTGCATGTTGTTCACTTCCTGTGACTGGAACTGGAGCCGTATAGTTCCAGCTAGGTGAAGTCAATCGGCAAAGCACCATCTCTGCAGAAAGCTGAAGACGACGAGACGTCTCACACCGGCGGGCACTGAAATTCACCGGAAGACCTCTTTCCTCCATTTTCCGTCTTATTGGCTGCGACGTGTTTGTCCAGCTGAGAAAAAGTATTCCTGCCTTTCATTTAACCGTATCTCACTGCTTCGCTCTCCTGCTTTGTCTGGACTTGACAGATTCACACAAGCGCACAAGCGCTTCACCTCGGGGCAGATAGCATATCTGCGCCGCTGACCTGTCAGGCACACACTGTTCATGTTGCTGCCAATCGTCGCTCTTCCTCATCCTCTGAACTCCCCTGCATGCCAATGACTCTGTACACACACTGCACTGTCAATCAGAATCCAATTAGAAACCTTAATTACTCGCCTGTCTTACAGGTAATGAAGCGGCGTTAGACGTTAATATGAGTAACTCACCTGCGCCGAGGCCGACACTTGGCATAGCGGTGACTGGCATTCTCTCCCTGCCAGATTTGGCCTTTTGTCTCTAATTACAAGACTGTGAGGAGGAGAAAGAGGAGGAGGAGGAGGGCGAAGACGCCACATTGCAGCAGGAAGAATTAAAGGAGGTGCAAAACAGAACCCAGGTAGAGCTTCAAGTCCAGAGATGGAGGTTTACGGTGTCATCTCCACACCCCATAAAAGGCAGTAAGCGCTGCTTTATGTACCAGAAATCATCAGAGCCAGCAGAGTGTTTCTAAAACGCGTGGCCACCTGGGAAAAGTTGAGAGCACAGAAAGAAAAGGTTCAAACTATATATATTTTTTTATTTAGGTGTGCTGAAGCAGAAAAAAGTCGAACTCGTGCTCCGCTGTGCATCTGGGGATTATGGCTCTGACATAAAGTAGTGACTCGAATGCAGACACATGTCTTAAAACAAGAAGTAAAATGGTCCTCTGACAGCTAACAGTGGATTTTTATCTAACAATTCAATTCAACTTAATTCAACTTAGAAAACAAGTATTTTTCTGACTAAATCAGCAATTAGATTAAATAGTCAAAGTGACGACTATTGTTTCAAGTGATGGGAGTAAATGTGTTTGATTTTAAAATGATTATCCATCCATCCATCCATCCATCCATCCATCCATCCATCCATCCATCCATCCATCCATCCATCCATCCTGCCTGCTGGACTGAGAGCATGCACGGTCAAACATACATGCCGAGTACAAAAACAGCAAACACGTTGCCTATCGACTACGTGGAGCAATAAGGGCCAGTTCTAATTTCAGTGGATTGCATCAACAGCAGCCCTGCTGTAAGAGAATGGAGTTCCTTTCAGATTATTATTTTCCCAGCTCCCAGGCCTCTTTTGTTAATGGCATGTTCGTGACGGGCAACGACTAACAATTAAAACGCTGCCCTCACAGCTATTGAACCCGTGTGTCACCGTCGCTGCAGCATTACAACTCTCGCCGGAGCGCTCGTCAGTAACGACCTATCCAGCCTCCGGGCCTCTGCTCTCTTCTGTCGGGCCAAATGGAGCAGAAAATAAGAAAAGCAAACCGACATTTTCAGAAGCTCTAAATAACGTATCCAAACATGACCTTTCAGCTGTCCTCTCTCTTTCTCTCTCTCCTCTTTTCTTCTTTAACCTTTACTTTGCTGAGTTCTGCTTGCTGCATCTGCTGGTGGGATTTCAGCCTCTAATTAAGGGGAAAATTACAAAAAAACAAAGTGCTTCTCTTCATCCAAGCAAACAAGAGAGTGCAGTGATACGAAATAAATGCTTGTTTATTTCATTGCGTACGAGTGAAAGAATAAAGGACCAGCAACAAGAGAAAGCCCACCTGAACTCCAGGACGGCATTTGGAAAGGTACTCAGTAATAACCAGAACAAAGAGCTGTGCTGTAAAAGCCTCAGTTTAAATTATTTACCTTAAAACAAAGCAGTATGTGAAAGCAATGCTAAACAAAGACAAAGCAGTATTTTTGGTCTTTCTTTCTGCCCCGGATCGCTGTTGCATGAAGCTAACGCTTTCCTGAATACACTTGAAATGTTAATGGGTGCTTTGAAATGAAATTGCTTCGGCATTATGAAACAGAATCATGTTAACAAATATCCAAAGCCCCTTATTGGAGCTGAAGCTTTAGCCTTAATCAATCTTTTTTGTTTTTTATTTATTATTTATGGCACATTGAAGCATATAAAAGAAATCTAAAATAGAAAAAAATATATTTAAGATGTAATATTCTAAGAAGCTTTTCACATTTCAACAACAAAATAAAGGTTTTTGTTCGTTGTGTTTTTTCTTTCATCGATTCTGCTTTTCATCTTAATCCACCATGTGAGTTGTGGGTCAAGCTGTAGAAACCATGTTAACCGTATTTCACCAAGATTATTTAGTTTTATAGAGTTTCCATTGGAGAAGCGGATCAACACGCACACACACACACGCACACACACACACACGCACACACACACACACACACACACGCACGCACACACACATCTGCCGCTTCAAGCTGACTTCCTGAATGCAGCTTGCGATTATGTTTGTAAACACGGCCTGACATTTTAACATTATCATCTGGTAATAATGACTTTTTATGAAAAAAAAAACAAAACAAAAAAAAAAAAAAACCTGTAGCTTCAGTTTCCAGCAGACAATTTATTAACAAGATCTTTTACAACGGGCAACACACTAAACTACTTTTATAAGAACCAGTGAGGAAGGTTATTTGCCAATGGTAATTACTTCAGAACTAAACAAAAGAATAATTTCTAACTTCAAAATGAAGGCTGGGTACAGCCAGTGCTCGTCAGTGTACAACACGATGACTATCTTATTTCAATTCTGGTGTGCAGCCGCCTTGATAAATCTGCTTGTTTGTGTTTATTTGATTAATTAAGAAGAGGGGGAGATCTCCTTCTGGCCGAGGCAGAGACGCCGAGGACGAGCGTTGACCTTTCCACCTCCAGTCTCCAGTAATCAGCGCTTCCCGAGTCTGAAACCGGCCAATTTGTTCTGCCAAAACAGAGTCCAGCCTGGAAGCCGCAGTCTGCTGCTGGCTCCACACGCCGGGATCTGAGCGTAAACTGTCAGATGGATCAAGCGTCGGAAATCTGTTTTGTAGGGAAACAAGTATCTTCAGCCAACTCAACTCTACAAACGCAGCTTTTTTAGAAATTTGGGATTTTCGAAATGTGTTTCATCGCAAGCATTTTTAATAAAATCCCTAGTTTCATCCAGTCGGATATGTTTTTTTTCTTTTTTGCTGCTTTAAAAAAAAAACAAAACAACAACAGATAAGAGCTTCAGATATCGAGGCGGAATGTTATTAACCTAGATTTAGTCGTAGCCTCGACTGCAGCTGCTGAGGCTTCACTGCCAGAGAAGAAGACCTTTGGGTTGCATTCAGCTCCCTCTTCTTTCACTAACACGACTGAATATTTCATAACTCCAGCTCCGCCACAATGAGCGGCTCTCCTGAAACAACAGCAGGCTAACGGAGTAAAGTCAGAAACGCTGGCATTAATCACAGAGGACTGACTGAACGGTGTGTGAAATTTTTATTTTATTTCATTCAGCAGCATGCAGAAACATGGAGGACACACTGAAGCCTCCGAATGAAGATTATTAAGTGAAATCAAACTGAGAGCACATGTTTCCTGTTTTAATCATTTTACTTCCCAACTAGACTCTTTTTTTTTTATTTTTTAGGTTTGTTTAATTTGAATTTTAGAGTCTCGGTTCTGTGTGGTTACCTTCAGAGTAAACTATTCCATAACAGCCTGAATATGAGGTCAAACAACTGCAGCTATGAAATAATCAAAAGGCGGTGAGCAACATTTAGAGGCTTGACTGTATTGACAGAAAGGGCATCGTGATTTGTGTTTCATCAAAACCAGACACAATTACTGAATCCTCATGTAAGAAAGGAAAGAAAAAAAATCTAAAGTTCAGAGCTGCTCCAGGATTTCTAATTAGCTCTTGGTACATTTGTCACAAAGATACGTATGAAAAGTTACCGAGCCTTCGCTCAGCTCGTGATTTCGTTATTTGTAGATGCTGATGTTCTGAAAAAGGACTTAAAAGTTGTCGGGTTGTGAAATATCCTGTTATTAAAGCATGCAAGCTACAAGAAGTGAGAACAAAAGAGCTGGGCTGCGTAGAGGAAGCGACTGCAGCTAAAACCTGATCTCAGGGTCTGATTTCTATTTGGGTTTTTAAAGTGGTTCCAATGTTGAACCAGGCTGAGCCACATTCAGCTTTTTTCTGTGAAAGAAGCCAACATGCTGCCTCAAAACAAATCTCATTTTCAAAAACTTCACAATCATACTAATTATACAGGAACGGATTTCCATTTCCATTGCAGGAGTTTACAAAAAGGCCTTTCAAATCAAGCTAAAACTCTCACATTATTTTCATATAATGTTGGGAATTCACAAGGACTGACAACAGCATGAGAATAGCAACAAAAAAAATCAACTGGGATTGACACAAAGAAGCAACTTTTAGGGTCATTTGGTGGTTCTATGAAGCACTTTGACGGATTAATTAATCATTTTCAGTCGAGTCTGATGGAGATACAAACAGTCAAAACGAGAGATCTTACATAACTGAGCCAGTTAATGACTAAAACCATGATGGATACTAACATGGAGGCTGAGGCCGAAGCAAACAGTATAAGGCCAATGACGCTCTTCACATATTTCACTGGTTTGAATCTGTTTTCCTTTTTAAAGTTTATTATTTAATTAATTTCCATGCATGTTTGCTACGTAGCTAAATATTTGACATCTCCAAGCAGCAGTCATATACAGACCAAATGTAGTAAACATTAGGCACTCTACAAAGTAAAACTAAATTAAATTTGTGGCTTGTATGTGTGTGTGACTGAATCAGGTGCTCAATTCTAGATTTCCCTTATCCAGTCGTTACAATTTAATTTGTTCTTTCTGTTGGAAATAAAAACGTATAGCTTCAGCTTTCGACTGACTGAAACGTTGGCGAGCGAAGTGGTGGAGCTGTGATGGGGCTTTGACTGGACCCCTTATCAGTCTGTCTCCTTGACAGTAAATAGATGGAGAAATGAAAGAGTTTTGCAGATCCCTGAAGGATGCAAAGCTGGGGCTTGAAAAGTTTAAATCCGATCATTTTAATTCGCCCTGATCATCTTCAAATTCATCTCCATGCTGAAAAATAACCAAGAAACAGATGCAATGTTTTTAGGATTTTCATGTTAATGTAAAGAATAGCAGCTAAAGAACAAATATCTATCATAACTACTAATAAAAACTTAGCCAACTGTACTTTGAGCTCATTAGCATTGTTAGCAATACTTTGTTATGTAAACTAATGCCTACTATGACGTCTCAGAGACAAAAAAAAACTGATTGATGCACAATATATCACAATTTTATTATCACAATGTTAGTATACGCAATATCAATAAATAAAAGAAGAGCCGATAAATTTACCAACTATATCACATACATTTTTGATATTGTGCGCCCCTCATTTGGTTGTATAGAGGCTGAACTATGTATTATATATGGGTTTGATTGATTCTGATGCAAAGCCTAACCTGTGTGTTTTAAATGCCTCCTCTGTAAACGTCACATAATTTTTTTCCGGTATCTGTGAAAAAGGACGTCCAAACAACACAAGGCTAATTCAGAAATGTTTTAATCAACATGCAGTGCTTGTGAACATCCCCTACAGTCCTGACCAGCTGACCTCAGATCAGTGTCTACCTGCAGCGCTGCAAACTGGAATCAGACTCGGTGCTGCAAGAGGATTTATTAAAAAGAAATAAATAAATAAAAATCCCAAGTGATATTAACATACCGACATTGATTTTATGAACAGATTTAGAAACAAGTTGTTCAATACAGCACACTGACTCATAAATAACTCAGTGGCAAACAAACAGCCTGTGAGTGATACGTGAGCTCATGGCATCCTCACTTTTATGAACGTCGAGGTTTTAAATTTTAGGGTTAAAATAGACAAATTAAATCCAAAGCTAACAGCAGTTTTAAACGCTACGCTCCCAACATTTTGATTTGTTGTTGGTGTCTCCCAAAGTTTAATGGTAGTTCTTTTATTTATGTATTTGGCACATTTGTAGCTATGAGCACCACGCTCCCATTAGTTTGGAAAATCCCTGTTCCCTTCCAAAAATGAGGAAACTCTGGCCGCAGAAGTAGAAAGAGTCAGATAAATTGACTCTGCTTGTTTGATTTGAAATGCACTAACGATTCTGGAGAATAACAAATATTTGGAAAGAAAAAACAGTGGGTGAAACATGTCAACCGTGGCAAACGGCAAATAAAATAAATAACAAAGATTTCCTGGAGATGATTCGTGTTTTTCATGCACAGCAAATGCCCGCAGCGTAAACACTGCCACCAGGGCACATGTCCTGTTCACAACTTTTAAGGTCAACACCTAATGTTTTTCTGCATATCAGTCACAAAATGATATTAGAGTATTTAATGAATGGTTCTAAATGAACAAGAATAATTAATCTGAGCTATAATCCCTCAGCCAATCCAAGCAAAACCATTTCCTCATGATCTAACTGAGTATTTTAACGTAGTCACTTAAATAACATCAAATGTTATTAGAGGGAACTAGAACCATTGAATCCTGAATAATCTGGATAAAATGGACATTTGTCTTTTTGTCCTTTTAAGATAAGTAGAGGAAAATTTAGGGAGATATTTTATTTGTCATCTTACGTGTAGGAGATCCGAGTAGTTTCCATTTCTTTACTTGCTGTCAAAACTAAATTATGTTCACATCACAACGTTTATCGTTGCTGTTCTGCAGACAGACCTGAAGCTCAGCAGAGAGCAAATGAAGGAACCTTTTATCTGACTGATTATTGCTTCTATAAACACTTTCAGACAGTTCACAGAACAGAGCGAAGATTAACGATCTCCATATTGAGGTGTGCTATCATCTAAAAATTTAATTTCCTTTCACTGCTCTCATACAATAACCATCGCCTTCTTGCGCTGTTTCCCCCAAAGTCACGGTCCGAGCAACTATAAATCTGCAAATTTCTATGTTTTTAAACTCTTTGTATGAATAAAACATTTGATAATTTAGTGTTGAATCCTAAGTCCGGCCTTAGAAATGAACCTTTTACAACTATTAATTGATTCAGCTTGTTTGGGTGGTAACCAGACGAAAACGTTTCAGGAACAAATATTACATTTTTCTGAACAATATTACACAATGAGCAATAAGAAATAATAAAGAATCAATCCTTAAATTATACAACATCAAACAGGCTAATTGCAGCTACTGAAACAGATGAAATGTCTGCGTAGTCTTAATATACACAGCAATAAAAACAAAGTTATGACATGAGTCATATGGGCAAATGGAAAATAAGGTTCAGTTTAAAGTCTGATGAAGTTGAAGGCTGGTAAATAAACCCACACAGAGAACAATCTTTGCTCTTTAGAACAAACATAGGTGAGGCTGACTGAAAATAAAGATCATTTTCCAAGATTGTAAGACTAAAATGCTCACAGAGTCGTTATTTAAAACCGCATCAATAATTGTTCATCGTATATGGAAGAGAAAAACTGACCAAATTCAGTCTGATCTCTTGAAACTATTCATACATTGTATGTTTATGGAATGTGTTTAAGACACAGAAACTGGTTTGTTGCTTGTCACTGGAATAAAGGGTCAGTGACATAAAGAAGCACACACAACTCCAAACTGCCCCTATAGGTTTAGGGGAGTTGTTTGCTGCAAATTTGAAAGAAGGTTTTAAAAGTTGAAATTTAAGTTAATGATAGACTTGTTGACCAATAAAAAAAAAAAGACCTGGTGATGAATCTAAAGGGAAGATGGAGCAGAATGCAGTGCTGCGGTTGCTGCTTTCTATGAGCAAGGCCTCTTAGTAGTCCAGTATTTTCACAATCAATTTTTTTTCTTGGTTGATCTTCTTTCTTCTTCTCTGTCAGATTTCTCCCCTTCAGGGGTCACCGCAGCGAATCATCTGTCTCCATTTAGCCTCGTCCTCCGCTCCCTCACAAAAACTAACTTCACGTCTTCTTTCACATCGTCCATAAATCTCTGTTTTGGTTTTCCTCTTGGCCTCCCTGCCCTGTGGCTCCAACCTCAGCGTCGTCTACCGCTTAATGTCACAATGATTTATTTAGTCTAGTTGATATTTTATTTAGCTACAACTACCAGAAATGTTCTAGAGATTTTTTTTTTATTACTCACCTATTTCCTGTGTGTCACCATAATCGTCTTGAATGCTTATTTTATATTTCGGTAAGGGTTGCTTTCTAGCATAATCTCCACTTGAATATGACTTTACAGACTGTTTTCCCTTTAATTATGTACCAGGTGCATTTAAACTCTGCTTTCCAATAATATGTTTGGCCAGTTGGAAGAACTTTCTTTGCTTTTGGTGCCAGCATATGTGAGTGATGAGATCCTGAAGCTCAAAAAGACATCTTGCATGTGAAAATGTGCATTAATTGTTATTTAAATTGCATAACATTATAATTTTTCCAAATATATATATTTTTTGTAATACGGCTTTTTGAAACAGTGTTTTTGTATTATTTAATGTTTAATATATATTTTGCCTTTGAAGAAAATATTCCTTTAATCTCATGTAACAAAATTGTATTTATTGGGCTACGTAGGCATGGCTTCATTCGTTATAATGTTTTGCATGTGGTGTATTTTAAAAACTATTTCTCACATTTATTGTTGCCATTACTGGACATTTTCACTTTTCCAAAAATAGTTCTTGACTAAACGTGACATTATTGCATCTCAAATCCCCAGAAAACCAAATTAATGTCTGTTTGAAGAGCACCAGAGCTGTGTTGACTTTTCCACTCAGCACATCCTGGTAGGCATCCAACGGCAATAAAATACCAAAAGTTACAACATTTAAAAATATTTCTCATGTGATATATATTTACACTTAGGATTTTACTATCTGCCGTTTAATATCTGCTGCTCAAAGCACTTACTGAGGTAAGGGTCCTCATATTCCAGGTTTAAGGAGGGCAAAAGGAAAGCAGCGCCCTCTGACATCACTGCAATCTATTACTCAACCAAACCATTTCTTCCTCCAAATTGCATTTCTGCTTTTAGTTTCTTTTTTCTTCTTTTAGCAGCAGCATGAGTATGGATGTCGTGTTTATAGGTTTCCCACTGATTGCCTCGCTCCGGCCCAGGCTGAAGAGAGGTGCAATGTATTTCTGAGCCCAAATGGAGCTTTAGGCTGCATGTAAAATTGCCATGCAGCAGCAGCACACTTTGTGAAGCGATGGACGGGAACGGCTTCAGAGCGAGTGGGAGGAAGGGAGGGAAACCCCACAAAACACTGCACTCCAGGGAGCAGATCTCATTCAGCACAGCAGCTCTGATTAGCGCAGATACAGAAGCTCAGGCTATCAGCAGATTTAATCTGGATCTAATCTGTCTCTTAGCAGATCATTCTCATGTGTCAGAGGCTGCTACGCATGCATCTCAGACATGAAAACAGATGCACGCTTAAAACACAAACTATTTACCAGTTCGGCATCAATGGAGCACGAAATGAAGCAAAAATCACAATCCAACGCCTAAAACGTGTTCAATTCAACTTTAGATATTGAACTAAGATACTGCTAGAGGTTAAACTGGACTACCAGCTAATTCAGTTCATCTCAAAAACAAACAGTTTATACTTTTTCAAGAAAAAAAAAACAAAAAAAAAAACTAACGTACATGCTAATAGTTTCTGCTGAATACTTTGTTTGGACCTAAATACCAACTACAGACGACGCTTGACTGAAAAATGAAGAAAAGATTTCAGTTAAGAGATGCAATTTGAGGACATTTTATGTGTCCTTCAACAACTACCTGCTTAGAAACAAAGACAACTTCATTTTGTTGTTTTAAAACAAGTATCTTATGGCAATTTACCTTTTAGTATTAAATCAACATTCTGCTGAGATGATAAGTCACTGTGACGGACTGGTGACCTGTCCAGGGTTTAATCCATCTCTTATCCAATATAAGGAAACAAATGTTTCCTTATATTGGATAAAGGAAATAGAATACGGATGGATAACAAGTCACTCCTCAACGTAAGTTGAAGAATTTGTTTTTATTTTTAATCTCCAACAACAAGGCGACGCCACCGTTTTCTTGAATACAACCCGTGTTCACATTTCTGGTCTCAATCATATTGTCCGAGTGTTGTTAAAAAATGTGTGATTGTTGTGTTTATAAAAAACAAAGGCTTCTCTTGTCCAATAAGAAACAAAAACAGATTTAAAATAGCAATTAGTGAGTAACGTACAAAGAAAACCTAAGCTTCATGTTTTTGCGTGACGCCAATCGAGCGCCTTATATATAAAAGTTTCAAAATGCTGTTATTAGAAAATTATATACATTTATAAGAAATGCTTCAGCTGCTGGGGGAGTTTATTTTTTATTTTCTGGGAAAATGTTGCTACTGCAAAATAAATAGAACCTTAAGCTTACGTTGAGTCATGCATGTGCAGGGCGGTGCGTCTCAGATTTCCTTCATATCTACACCTTAATATGTTCTTTGTATGTAAACAAAAGTTTTTTTTTTATTTTTATTTTTTATGGCTGCTCAAATAACAGAAAGTAAAAGCGATTTATGACCTAACGGACAGCCCCGTAGCCTGGAATACCTGTGACACAGTCACAGTCAGACAGGGTGAAACCTCTGCTATAATACTGCGTCTATATCTGTCAGCGTACGCTCACGTCGTGGTGCTGAAGGGGCTCCGTTCTCAGTTGCCTCATCGTGGAGATGCAGCCCTCTAATTCTGTGTGACTGCTCTCCCCAGGGGTTTCTTTTCGCTCTGCTGCCTGAGCCTCGGTGCCTGCATGGAGAGAAATTAGGGAATCCCTGCATTCGCCGGCTTTCTCTGCTGCTTTATTCATCCATTTGTTCCCCCTCCCCATCCTCATCTCCCTCTCCCTCCAGCCTGAGTGCTGTGCAAAGGCTCAGTTATCATTAGGGAGGTATTCCTGTGACAATGATAAAAACAGCCTCGGCAGATACGGCATCTTTTTTGCTTATGGAAGCCAAATGAACCAATTTGGAGGAGTGCCACTGTGACAAATTATAGTATAATAGGATATCTTAAACCGAACCCTGGCTTCTTGCTTGTGAAATTCACTGCAGCATACATTTTTAGCAGAGATCATTTGAACCAGAAACACATGCCTAGAGACAATAAGAGTGGATATTTATCGCATCGTTTATAATTTATTACGTCATATTTTTGATTTATTGTTGTCATGATGATGTTTAAAACCACCGAGACTGTCTGTGGGAATTGTTGGCTTCGGTATTTTCTCCACTGTTTGTTCAATGGCAATATCATTACATGTCAATACATTTGAAAATATGATTAAATGCTGTTACTGTGCGCAGTTTAGTGATACAAATCATGCTTCTTTATGTGAGAAGGGGTAGTAGATAGTCACTTTTATCGTTGTCACAGTAATGCCACACAATATTATGACAGCACTTTAAGTCTAGTGGCATAAAAAAATATTCATATCCTTAAACTTCTCCATACTTTGTTGCATTGCAAGTGAAAGGTTTTTAGTTTTTCTAAAAGAGCTTTTCGTCATTGTGATACAGCTAAGGAAAGTAGTGCAAAACTATAAAGTGTAACATGATTTTTAAATGTTTATTCATCAACAATAATAGAAAAAAGCATGGTGTGCATAATGTATTCAATCTGATGCCCCTAATAAAATCAAGTGAAACCAATTTTCACCTAAATAACGGATTATTTGTAGCTTCTTGTCAGCATCAAATGTCTTAAAATGAAATTTTGAATTTTTTTAAGCAAATTTCATCTAGAAAAGCAACAGAACAAAGTTAGGCCATAATAAAACATATCCAGCCAGAGCAGCATCATGCTGTGGGTTCATTTTACAAACAAGGACGCAACAGTCAGCAATGATGTGAACATGAGTGGTCTGTTAAAGGCTGCAAAACACTCAAGACGATGAGAGAGGTTCAGCTACGATGGGAGGGTTTAGATTAAAGCATCTTCAAGTGTAATAATGGCCCAGTCAAAGTAAAGAACCAAATCCAAGTGAGAATATGTGGCAGCACCTGAACACTGTTCACACAAGCTCTGACTGAGCGTGAGCTATAAGCACACACACACTTTGCTTACTGCAATAACATGTTTTCTGTAGCTACTCACTCAGTGTAAGTACCCATTTAGGCCAGCAGCCAAATGCATCTGACAAGCGAAATAGCTACTTGGAAAAGCTGAATATATCTTTGTAATATTTTTACTTCGCCATGGCAGCTCAGACTGGATACAGATCAATGCTTGATGCCAAAAGGCTGTGTGTATATACAAAAAACAAAAAAAAACATCTAGAGTAATTCACAACTCCTTAAACCACAAGTGGAGAAACAATATTTTAATTTTAGTGACAAGATCAGAGGTGAAAGTAAAAAAAGATATACTCAAAAAAAAAAGATAAAAATAAAACCCTCAACAGCTCTGCATCCTTTCTCAGTTAATCTGGATTCATTCTGGCTCTGAACGTAACAAATCGCCTCGTCTTTTTATCTGGACGAGGCGATATGTGTCACACAACATATTTTGTGCACACAAAATATGCTAACTAAACACTCAGCTTAACTCAACGTAAAATCCTCATCTTTCTGATCATTTGCAGGGGGCTTCAATTATGAACAATTAGTCCGACAATACAAACATCTGCATCTCCTCCCATCTCACATCATCATATCTGCCGATCTGAACCAAAAAACCTGCGAAGTGGAATGAGGTCAGCCTGTGTCTTCCTCAGTGCATTGTGTCATCTAACCCTGCAGCAGCAGCAGCATGTAACCTTTTCCAGAAACACCATTCACCCCTGAGGGGACATCCTGGGGAACCCGTGAGCAGGGTCAGCATCAAACAAGCACAGACACACACACACCTGCTAAAGTGCTCCCTTCTTCTTGTCCTGGCATTTAAACCCACTTTTATCATTTGATCTAATCACCTCTACCTCCCTGCATGGAAGAAGTTAAAGTGCTACGGATCAGTGTTTTACTAATGCATTGGTTCATCTGTTGTCGGAGCCAGTGGAGGCGGCTGAAAGCAGGAAAAGGAGCTTTCCTGCTGCATTGCACCTGCCTAAACGCGCCTAACTTTGCAGGGGAAGTGGGCTGTCTGCTCCCAGTAATGTGTTCCCGGTCCACCGAGGTCGTGATGATGGACGGAACAGCACCCCCTCCCATCCTTTCCTCCTCTATCCAAAACAAGAAATCACTCAAAAAAGAAAGAAAGAATAAACCAGGAACTGCAAACCGGCGACAGCGGCAGGCCACATGAAGCCTGATAACAGTAATAAAAATTGCACTGGGCTGACCGGCAGAGGGGAGCCTTACCTGGCGGCTGCGGGGATTCTCCAGCAGAGGAGCGGGGCAGTGCTGAGGAAATCAGTCCGGGAATCGCGCCGAGCGTGTCCGCCTGTCGGTGGGTCTCAGCGCCGTCTGAAGGCTGAGATCCACCGCCAGGGTGTTCCCGACAGGAGGGGGCGTGGTGTGCGTGTGGGGGGCACGCACGCAACCTCACAGATGTGTTTTTATTATTATTGTTATTATTATTTTCCCTTTTTCCTTTCCTTCTTCTTCTGTCAATGCGAGTTTTATTCCCATGTTTGCGGACTTTATGAATGAATCCGTAGATAATTTCGCTCAGAGCAGCAGATCGCCGCAGAGCTGTGGGAATCTCCCCATTGTCACAGCCCACATTATGTACCGTGGATTTCCCTGCTGCCATCCGCTGGGAGTCTGGGTCTGTTTTAGTGGAGCTGCCAGCCGCACAGTGACCGTGGGGACTGGAGGTCCGGATGAAACACTGGTCAGTTTAGATAAACAGCGCTGTGAGACACAGATGAGATCAACAGATATTGATCTCGTTTGCTGCTGTGGTACATAAGGAATAACCTTGTTTGAGAGCTCCGTGATCTAATGCACTTCTCTCAAAGCTGCTCTTATTGAATTACACTCACATATAGAGGGACAGCTGATGAAAAATTGGCTTCTGGCCACTGTTATTGGCCTAAATTTACTTTTATTGTGAGATAGATAGATAGATAGATAGACAGACAGACAGACAGACAGACAGACAGACAGACAGACAGACAGACAGACAGAAAAGACACTCAGCTTGTGTTTATAGTGGTAGAAAATTATCAAAGAAAGCCTATTGAACCCATTCAGTCAATAATACCTTTGCAGCAATATCTAACACTATGCAAGCACTGTGATAGTGGAGAAGCATCATTTCTCTCATCTTGTATATGTGCTCAACATAGGATTATTCTATTCTATTCTATTCTATTCTATTCTATTCTATTCTATTCTATTCTATTCTATTTCTAGCTAAATGGTTGTCCTAAAATAGATATTTCAGAACAAACTGAGACACTTTAAATGAAACGTTTGTTTAAGGAAGAAGAAAAAAACAGAAGGAGAAAATTTAAATGAAAGACATTGAAACAGATCTTGATGGTTCATTTCCAATACCAGCAATTAAAATGTGTGTATCCAAAGGATCCTAAGGTATCTGAGCAATTATAAAATGATTGCATGCGATATAGATTTTGAAACTTCCCTTAAGAAGATGGTCATTTGTTCAGACTCAAAAGTAAGAACCCAGAAGTGCAAATTAAACTAACTGATATATTAGAAACTTTTTCCCCCCTACCAGAGTCTCATTCCACTGAAAAAAAAGACATAACGGAGTTTACGAATCCCTGAAACCTAAATAAAGAACGGCGCACTAATAATTCATCCCAGTAGGCGGCGCCAACACTCGGCGTAGACCTCTCATAGAGAAGAAGAAGAAGCGCTTCAACAGGAAAAACAGCAATCACCAGGGATCATCACAAAGAGAAGAGACGGGCGGCGTTTTGTATGCTGACAGGGATGGAGGAGTACACCTCTGGGGATGATGTGAAGTTATTTTTTTATTCTTATACATTTATAAAAAGCTCTACGGTCAACGTGTCCGTTTGTCAAAGCAGTTAGCCGTTAGCGCAGACAGTTCGCTGATGGGTGTGGTTGCTCTCAGCATCATTTTCTCTTTGTTTACCATCTATGATATTAAAAAAAAGACACAGACAGGTGTACTAACTGAGGGACAATATATATACTGCAACATGATTTAATTTAATAAAGCAGAGGGTAATGTATAACTAAACTAAAAAAAAAAAATCAATCACTTGATGTTGCACTTATACTCGGAACAAGACAAATAAATGTAAGGCAGTTATTATTGTGCCTTTTTGGCCTCTTAACGGTGTCAAATCAGGGTTTATGGTTGATCTGTGCTTGAATCATTAGAAAATAAGTTATGAATTAAAATGTCTCCTTAAATAATATCATTTACTAGTGTAGGATAAGATTCAGATCCAACATGGATTTTTAAACTGAGCTGACCAATGTTTTGCCAAATTTAAAGCAAAATTAACCTTTGTGTTGTCAAAATCATAGTAGTGAATTAATCTGGAAATATTTTTTTATTAATTTTTGTTTCATTTTAGATCATTTTAACATGTAAAGCTGTTTATAAACCTTGTAGATGATTTCTATGGGTCAAGTTATTTAAAGATTGTCATCAGTCTGCTCTTTCTCTTCTACAAAGTCTAAAAACTGTTAATGTAGCAAAGAGAAAATAAATTCCATATAAACTGAATTAACTGTTCTGTATATTGCTGCTTTTTGACTTTGTTGCAGTGGTAGTCATTATAGTTGATATGACATTCAACCTATACTACTAAATATATATAAAAAAAGAGTGGTTTGCTGTTCTGTAAAACCAACTTCATGTTTCCTTCCATTGCATTTCTTTCAAAACAATCCTGCAGGGCAACTTCAACACTGACGAGACCAGCGTCTTGGTGAAGGAGGTAAGATTTTACACCTTAAAGTTATGAGTAGCAAACTTCATTCGAATGCAGTGCAGGTGAAAATCCCCCTGGTTGTCGCTTTGCCTCAGTGTATCGAAGGAGTGATCGGCGGAACGGACTATAACCACAACAAAGTGAACCAGTGGACCGCCAACATCGTTGAGCATTCGCTGACTCATCTGGTGAAGCAGGGTCGCCCCTTCAAATACATCGGTGAGCTGCCGTTTGCATCATCCACATGTGATGACGTAGAAAGCTTGCACTTGGTGAAATACATAAAGTGTAATGTGCATATGTGTAACGCTGTTTGTTGCGATTCAGTGAATTGTACCATCATGCAGAAGAGCGGTGCAGGTCTCCACACAGCCAACTCCTGCTACTGGGACACCACTACAGACGGTAGGAGGCAGTAGAGCTGGGTTGTGTGGCACTGAGTGCTAAAAGCATCTGCTGATTGGTTTTATTTGAATATCTTTAAAATCACAGACTAAAACCAATGCTTTGGAAAGTCATTCCAAAGTATTAAGCCAACATTTATTTCAATTGAAAGGTGTGCCATGAGAATTAAGAGAGAATGCTAAATTTGTACGGTTCATGATCAGTAACAAGTTCTTAAGGATGGAAGTAAACCAGTCATGTTCAAACAAGCTGCTCTTTTCTCTCTTTTCTTTGATGATTTCATCTCAAACTGTATAATTTGAAACAAGCTACATCAAAGAAACGCATTGTTTCACAAACCTCTTGCGCTGATTGCAGTTTGACTGCTTGGATAATGTTGCTAATTTCTGTAGCCATCTAAGCTGTTGATTCTGTCTGAAGGCTACATTTTTGGAGTTAAATTGCAATATATTCCATGAAGCAGCTGGTTTTCTTACATTTCCAGGAAGCTGCACAGTCCGGTGGGAGAACCGCACCATCTACTGTGTGGTCAGTGTGTTTGCTGTGGCGATGTGACAGCGGCGCCGAGCTGCAGACGCTCTCCCTCCAAGCGCCGTCAGCTCCGAAGCCGAGATCAAAGCGACGCCAGGTCCAGAGACGAAGTCCTCCCGGGACTCGATTTCTCCCCTCGGGCAGCTCTGCGTATGTGAACTGGTGTCCGTGTGGATGAAGGTTATTTTCAGAAAACCGGACTGGTAGAACCTATCGTCAGTCAAAAATAAATGACAGTCTGCAACGCTAATTGGTCTCAATCCTCTTTGCAATAGTTGTACTTTCTTATTTATATTTAGAAAATGCTAAACGTCATGATACCTCATTGAAGATAAAAAGGTTAGACTACATTTCCTGATTTTGCACAACGCAGAAAGGCGTAGAAGAAAAAAGCCTCGTTTTTGTAAATGTTAATTTACTATAAAGTGTTTTCTATTAGTTTATATTGAGGTTATTTGTTCTGTGCATGTAGTTCAGAGGTCTTTTCTCATTTTCTGGGTTAAGTTCCTTGAATGCAGCTTCAAAACTATTGATGTTCAGTAAATAAATGTGATTGTCCATATTTTACTAGTGTGTGTACGTCGTTTCTTTTACTTGAAGCAAAAAAAAAAAAAAAAAATTATATATTTGCAGTTTGAGTAATTGGCCACTAGATGTCAACACAGCACAACATGAAAACAAAACGGGCGCAGTCGTCACATATAAATCTAGATTTATTTTTAACTAGATATTTATCTTTTATAACACTTTAAGTGTCTCAGAATGTTTTATTTTTTGGCATTAAAGGCTGCGTATTTGTACAAACAGAAGCATTCTGGCAATTCCTCTGCAGACACGGTGCAAAGACACTGATTCTCTCAAATGTAAAGTTACATTTAAGATTGAAAACAAGCAACTTTTTAGTGGTTTTTCTTTTCACAGTTACATCTATTTTGTGCACTCTGAATATCCAAAGTGATGAGACAGAAAGCATTTCACGTCACTATGGCTGCTCGACTGTTGAGTAAAAAGACATTTTCTTATGTAAACGTGCAAAATACATATTGATGCTTCTTGGAAATGCCTGTGCTTTACAGTAGCATGTGAAGTGGATCAAACATCTCGTCGTCAAGCACGAGCGCATCACAGAAGCAGAGTGTGGTAACCGTAAAGCTATTATTGGAGGAGTAAAAAAAAAAAAAAAAGCTGATTGCTTGCAGCCATAAAACTGGCGAGTTTTCTTCTTAAAAGCTGTTGCACCTCATCTGAGGTCGGACATCTGCATGCATCCATGCCAAAACGGGACACTAATACAATCAGATTAAATGCATTGGCTCTAGGTTATCCCTACACAGCATGGCCTAAAGGCTGCAGGGAGGAAGGTGGTGGCTGGAAATATGAGCGATCATCATATCTGTTTGTTTGTAGCCACAATTAATCTATAATTGTCTTGTTTTTGTTAAAAGCAGACATTGAAATATGAGATCAGAGGACTGTAAGACCAACAGAGGGACACGTGTGGCACTTTAAAGGTTACAAAAGTCTGCTGATTGGCACATTGGGACCGCTGTGACGCTTCAGACGTTGCAGGACATACTGTGGCTTACATCCCCGTTGACCCCACCTCTGACGCTGTTTTCCACATTAGGAACGTTGTAGATCGTGTCATTGAGAACATCGTACGTGGTGTCGTTTGGCACGTCGTCTGCGCTGTCGCTGGATGTGTCGGGACGGTTGGACGGTTCTTGGTGGACGGATGTCTCCAGTGCCGCCCTCCCCGTCGGCCTGCTGTGAGGGGAAGCAGAGGTGCACAAGACGCAGAGGAAGGACGAGCAATCCCAGAGGCCCTGCGTCATGCTGGAGGAGAAGAGCCTCCGGCACGGATGGCAGAACTGGTAGAAGACCAGCATGAAGAAGACGGCCATGGCGTAGGCCAGCAGCAGCTGCAGCACCAGCAGAGGCGCGAAGATGAACTCGTAGAAGTCCGTTTTGTACATGTACCACAGCAGGAGCAGCGAGGCGTTCTCCACGAATCGCACCATGTAGTACACGGCCATGCGATACCAGTTCTGGGACTTGTTGATGAGGTCCGGGTCGTTCAGCTTCACCTGCACGGCTGACCAGCAGAACATGTTGATGCCCGCGTAGAGAAACGTCAGCAGGCACAGCACAATGGTGGTCCCCACCCTGGTGAGGGTCTTCTCTATGTTCTCGGGGAACGGTGAGTGACTATGCCAGAAGAGGATCCAGGGGTAGAAGAAGAACACCGAGAAGTTCAGGAAAACCACAGGCAGGACCCAGAGCTGCAGGACGGAGCTGAACAGGACCAGGACCACCACGCGCGTGGCGATCTCGAAGCCTCTCCACAGGAAGATGCAGAGGTAAGCCATGGGCCGGATGTCCACCTCGTAGTCATCGTATTTGAGCTTGATGGCCAGGATGTTGCAGCGCAGCGCTCCGTACACGATGGACAGAAGGGAAATCACCATCAGTGTGCCTGACGGAGAGCGGGAGAAAAAGAAGAAGGAGGTAAAATCTGTTAAAAGTGTAGGACTCAACGTCAGAAACATAAAATGCAACAGCACAAGGGACAAAGCACCATGTACAGTTTTCGTCTGAACAGTGAGTTACAGTTCGACTCTCTAAGCTCTTCACCTGAGAGGCATTTAAGAGAGAAAAGCAGCATTTTCATCATCTGTACCAGTGGGGTTGTTGCATAACTCCACTTGGACTCAACATCCAGCTCAGCCCACACTGTAGCGCGCTTGTGACAGACTTGCACTAATCCCTCCCCCACGCATCTCCTCCTCCTCCTCCTCTTCCTCACCTCTTCCGATGGACACCTCCTGCTGCAGCACGCAGATGTAGAGCTGCAGGGTGAGCTGCGGAGCCGATCCCAGGAAGGCCTGGATCACAGAGGTGCGGGAGAACGCGGCTCGGTGTGTGAACAGCTTCCCCTCGGCCTGACCCACCTGCCGCTCCACTTCCTCTGACTGACCCTCGCGGGGCATCTGCTTCTTCCTGGTGATGCTGACATAGGGCTCCTCCACCTGGCCCACGCTGCCGTAGATGCAGAACGCCTCCAGACACCTGGAGCAGCAGAGAGCAGAGGCAACGACAAACTAATGCTGAATTACTCAGTCTGTTGCATATCATTCCTGACTATAAAAATTACTTGGCTTCTGCTGTATTTACTGTCATCTGTGAAACCTTTTATAGAAAAAAAAAAAAGATGTTCCTCAGGTATGTAGCTTCCCTTCAGATGAAGAGAAGGGAGATTGTTCGGTTATTGAAGCTGTAAACACTTGATAAACCATTATGTTCCTTATGCTGAGGAGGAAATTCCCTTGAAATATGTGTTTCAATGAGAATATCCCTAAACACACCAGTCAGCAAGCAGCATCCTGGTTTCACACCAGTAAGATTTATGTTACAGAGCAGTCCATCAAATCTCTTAGAAAAGCTGTGAGGTCCTGGGTTGAAATCACTCCCTAACAGAAGCGATTTGACTTTTTGCAGCACAGATGTGAAGCAGTTTTGAGAAACTGTGGTTATATGACCAAATATTAGTTCAGTGATTCATCGGAAGCCAAATATTCAGGCAAGTTTGAGTTCAGATAGTAAAGGTTTGTTTTTGGAGAAAACATTGGCTGCTTCATAACTGCTAGATATTATTATTTTTCCCTCACTTTCACTTCTGAGAATTTATCCTGGATCAATTACATTTCATTTTCAGCTCACGTGTATTCTTATTTCTACAACATTTTCTTCTCCGACTTGGTTTATTCAGATTATTTACAGCATCTCGTGCACAAGAAAGGTGAATGAAGGACGTCTTTGGCAGCCGGTTACAGATTTTCACCTTTACCTGGGCATTTCTGCATAGCGTTTGCATTTAAAAGGTGAAACAGAAGCTGTAAGTGACCAATTAATGATCCTGCAACCAAGTAAACATGTTTGAAAATGATGATTACTTATTGATGCTTTATAAAGTATTGATGGCTTGAACAATAATAATTCGTAAACTGTTTAAACTGATGTTGAATTTTGTTCTGCCTTATCTTACGTTTCAGTGTCAAATTATTCACCTACGATTTACACGTGGTTTCAAATTGACAATGTATTTTTAGGAGTTTACAGAACACTTTGAGCTGTTTTGAGATCAATCAATACTTTTTTTAATCAATCACAAATTGTAACATTGGCCAGAGATGATAATATTTTTACTTACATCTAATAATCCAGTCATTTACGTTTTTTTTATGACGAATATATACATTGCAGCGTCTACTGCCATCGTACACCGACAGCGTTGATTAGTGTTTCACCACATACAGTGAAACGCTGCAGCACTGAGATGCTGCAGAAGCTCGATAAGCCCGAGGTAACTTTACCGCCAGGGTCATTTACATCAGCTTCTACTAGTTTGTCATTATGGAGGTCAAAAGAGCCATCACTGTCAGGGAGAGTCAGTAATTTTCCAATCCAATACTAAAGACTCTGAGGAGCAGAGCAAACGAGCTGAGGGTGGAGTGGCGCTGATCAGTGGCCAGTTAAACAGAAACGACGTCAGGATTGAAGCCAGAGGTCTGCAGAGAGACCAAATGTTTATCTGCTCAAAAACACGCCGTGAAAATCAGACACACGACTGGAGTGCTTAAAGCATTCGGAGTGGAAGGGGGTTTTTAACATGTTGTAGTTCTACAAGGGATCCACACATTCATTTAAAAATGTTATATTTTTTTCAGATTCAACATTACAAGGAGCTCCAAGTCCTTCACATTCATTATGAAGTACAAAATGTTCAAGTTTCTCAAGACTGTAAGGAAGTTAGTTATACAGCAGGAAGGTATTGAACACAAAGAAAAAGGGAAGTACATGAGGGAGAAATAAGGAAGGACCTACGCATGCCACAATAAACAATAAATCAATTAATCGCATGATTAATTAAAGCAAGCCGTTTTCATAATTTATTGTTTTTCTCTTTCTACCAAAAACTGGCTGACAAAACTCTTCAGTCTGGTGTTTTGGTCTCAACTAGCCCTTTTTTTTTTTTGAAGGAACAGTTTTGTTTACAGAGACTTCATAATTCATTTTAATTGTTTTTTTTTGTTGTTGTTTTGTTTATTTGTTTTGGATATTTAAAATATCTTCCAGTTCCAATGAATTAAAGCTTATTGAGCTTCAAGAATGTGTACATTATCATGCCGTTGCCTTTCTATTGAAAACTGTCTCAAAACAACAATATTATTATCGTTTATCGCAATAACTTCTGGGACAATTTATCACGTAACTTGTTATTCTGACCGGCCTAAGAGGAACTTGCACTGTCACGCCTCCGAACCGACGAGGAGAAAGACGCCGTCCTTCAGATATTCTCATGACCCGTATCTGACTTTAAAAAGGTATTTTGGTCAGGATCAAGATTACAGTCGACTCAAAGTCACTTTGCTGTAAATGCTATAAATACAGCTATAGTTGAGAAGGTGATCTTCTGGTGCAACTTTTGTCCCTCTGCTCACTTTCCTTACTAACTTCCTTTAAATGTGGACTTTGTGCTTAAAAACAGATTAAAACTCCAGGAGGAAAAATGTAAACATATTGCGAACCTTGCACCGAAATGATTTTATCTGACTTCTGCACCATCAAGAGGAACTTAAGTTAATTTTTTGCATGAAGCATCTAAAAAGAGGAAATTGGCATTTGTGAAGAAAGAAAACTAGTTAGAAATAATTCACAGAACAGAGAAGGCCGTTTTAAGAGTCCAGCCCAACAACTATCGGTGTCACAGCTGCAGTGACGGAGTTAAAATGGTGAAGATAATTTCAGCCTTGTTGTGTCTGGATAAGACAAGAAAATGCCACTTTGGCTGTTTGCAGCAGAGACAGACATTCCCCTCTCTGCTTGTGCTGTCGGTGATAAGCAGCCTGCAGTGACGCGTGCTATTCTTAGAACCGTGCTTCACGCAGGGAAGATGTAAATGTCTGAAGAGTAATGATTCAATGAGTTCTGGAGGGGACAGAGACTGCTACAGGGAAACAACGAGAGAGCAAAGCAGGTTGTCACCGAGTCATCAACGCAACCGTCTCGATTGAGGCGTTATCACACGGAGAGTTTCTCCATATGTCGAGTCATAAACCCCACAAATAGCTCAGGGGGTTTGACTGCAAACAGTGTCCATTTCAGAGCTGCTGCAGAAATGTAATTTAGGGCTCTACAGCAGCTCTCGTATGTTCATAACGCAGTTTTAAGAGTAGACCACAATAATTAGGAAGACCTGAAAAACGAATTATTCTCCTCATTCTTCAATATCTGCCCAACATTAAAATCTTTAAGGCATCGTCTGTACAAACACAGATATGTCATAAAACAAACATTTTCAGAAGAGGCTGCACTCCTGGTAAATGGGAAAGGATTTTCTATTACGGAATGTTCTTTTCAAAAATGAATATTTTTTTATTAAAAAAGCAGAAACTAAACGTTTACTTAAAAAGCTTCTGCTCCATCAAGTACGCCTCTTTTAGGTTACATTTTTATGCACATTCAATTTTCATTTGTGTACAATTTGTGGCAACAATGGCTACATTTAGCCTGCTGTTTTATAACTTTGCAAAGTTGTTTTCTTTACTGCATCACATTCGCTGCATATGGTTCACCGCAAGAAACACAACATAGATAAAGATCACAAGTCAGAGTGGGTTGGCACAATAACCAACCCACTACAGTACAGCTGCCTTTTCCCCCACATTACTGAAAAATAAAAAACTAAAAACAAAAACAAACATGTACCTTAAGAATGATTGGTGTTCTAGACACGTTTATTGTACAAAACATGACTGTGAAACATCTACAACTATCTAGCTGTAGACAACATAAAGGAACCCACAATCGGGAAGTAAAGTTATGCATGGTTTTGCAAATAAAGATCTCAAACCTGTGGTCTGTATTGTGTAGCTTTAGTAATATTTCCCCCCCAAGATTTGAACATTTCACAATCTATCAAATTGATAATAGTTTTATTGCAGCTTTTCAACACTGTAAAGTTCTGTGTAACTTTTGTTTTGTGTAGAACAAAAGGTGGTTCTCCACAGTATGAACTCATTTGGGGACTAAATACAACACTTTTCGATTTTTAAGTGTAAAAACAAAATGAAAAGCCATGCTGTATATCTTTTTCTTTTATAGTTGACGACTGTTTAGTGTCGGCATGCTACATGAAATCCCACAAAATTACAATCTTGTTTAAAGATGTGAAAAGGTCTTACTTTTAAAAGCGACCGAAGATGATTAAACACAGATAACCACAACAGATGCAAAATACTTTTAGTGGCTTTGCAAATCAGCCAGTAAGTCAGCTGTCACAGTGCAGCCTAGATATTAGAGTGGTGAGTCGGTTTTACACCAAAGTAGATCTACTGCTGTTTGCACATTGATCACAGAGCTGGTGTGGGTGTGTGTGCACAACAGGGAGGTTTTTTTTTCTAAAAGCAAGATTAGTCTCATGTTCCTGTAACCAGATGGTCCAGTTAGACCGCAGAGATGCAGGTTTTGTTTAATGGCTCCTTCATCGTTGCTGAGCTGCGTGGTGCTGAATTTACCTATTTCCAGACATGAATCAGACACTGAGTGGGCGATTCTGATGAAGGTGTGAAGACTTGGCTGTCAAATGTCACGGGGAATGTGGAACTTATCGATGGCTCTATTGATCAGATGTTTACTTCCGATCTAAATGACACTCGCATGCATCACACTGCATCAACATGAGGACGACCAGACAAAAGCAGAGAGGGAATGCAAACAACATGTGCGCAGAGCATTTTCAGCAACAAGCAGGTTAGAGACGATTCAAACACACACACACACACACACCACTGACACGGCGCACAGCTGGAGGAACCCACTGCATCTCCACAGACAAACACGCCAGCTCTGACCTGACAATGGGACCGAGCTGCAGGATGTGCAGCAGCAGGATGAGGGGTCTGTCCCTGCTCAGGTCCCGGTGGATGAAGGTGAGGGTCAGCTGCACCAGGACGGACGGGACGAGCGTGAAGAGGAGGGTGAGTCCCTGCCAGATCTGGTCTCCGGCGGAGCGGTACGTGGTGCTGAGGTACAGCGCTGCCGTGGTCTCGGCCGTGAACAGAGACACCGACACAAAGATGGAGCTGGGGAAGCGCATCCTCACTCACTCCACTCCGCCATCCGGGGGGATGCGGCGCGCTGTTTCGCCCCGGGTCCTCGCGTCCATTACGGGAACCACCGAGCCGTGCGGACGGCGTCGAGCCACCATACGGGCACGCCGCCTCAGCAGCTGCTAATCAGCGAACTGAGGAGGGAGAGGCGTCCTCAGCCAAGGCTATTCCACAGAGTTGCGGCAGGGGTCGCTGTGTGACACCGAGGTTGATGCGATGACATGATGCAGCGATGTAGTCTGCTTTTTAACAACTCGAGGAAATTAATTGATTTTGGCAATTAGGTTTAAATAGTGAAGATGGTGTAGTAGACGCACTATTCAGAGTTATACTGACTTACAGAACTTGAAAACCAATAACCCAGATAATAATAATAATAAAAAAAATACATAAGACCAGTAAAAGAGCAGTTTTGTCGCAGACATATTTACTTTCTGATTAGTATGAGGCATGAAGGCATGATCAGCTGATGCTGAACCCCATCAGCATCTCTGTAATAGCGACCTTCAGCTCTTCTGAATCTTTGGATCTTGGTGTCTCTGCTCTTGCCAAAGGGAGCGTTCACACTGCTGCCTGAAGTGACTCAATTCCGATTTTTTGGCAATTCCGGTTTTTCTGCCGGGGCCGTTCACACTGCCAGTAAATGCGACCTGTATGCGTTCTGCATTGTAAACGGGCAAACGACCTGAAAGTGTCCCGCATGCGCAGTAGAGGGCGCAATAGCGTCAGCGTTCTCAGTGTTCTGTCAACTGCCATAAAAAGAAGTGCTCAGTGTTTGCGGAAGTAAACATGGAGGCTAACGGTGGAGCTTAGCTTACATATTTGAAGTTGTTGTCCGGCCGGAGCAGCATATTAATGACTTAATCCTCATATAATCCGTCATGGTTGTTGTTTTTCTTCCCACTTGCTCTTATCAGGACGCAGAATAGTGAGATTTGTTGAGAATCAGTGACGTTCAGTTCGGATGAATGAGACCTAACGTTAGGTCGCATTTGAATAGGATACATATCGGATATGGGTCACATTCGAAAAAGAATCCGACCTGTGCTGTTCACACTGCCATGAAAAGATCGGATACAGGTCACATTACGTCAAAAAAAATCGGAATTGAGTCACTTCAGGCTGCAGTGTAAACGCAAAGATTACCTGAGGTATACAGCTCTGGAAAAAATTTTAAGTTTCTCTAATTTTACTCTTTATATGTTTGAGTAAAATGAACATTGTTCTTTTATTCTATGAATTACTAACAACATGTCCCTTAATTTTGTTTGTGAATGTATGTAAATAAGCAGTTAGATTTAGAAAACCGCACCAATGAATATCTTCTCATGGGTCTTAGGGGGGCTAAGCACCCCTGAAGGTCAGATCCTAGAATCGGCCCTGGTCAGATCTGACTCTGTGAATATTTATCAGTAATAGCTTTATATCTTAGGCCCTCTGTGGAAGGTGTTAGTACTGATAAATTTAAAGGAAAAAACAAATCTTTTTTTAATATTCTCAGTCTTGCAACTCATACAGAATTCCTTCAACCAGAAAGCTACAAAAATAATTTCAAAGTTGAACATTTATGTGTGGTTTCTTCCATGCGGATCTGGGCTGTCTGTCTCTGAGGACAGTTTGATCTAATTTCCTTTGCAGTCTGAGGTCAGCTTAACACTAAACAGATTCAGGTTACACAAGTGCAGCTACATAGTAGCATAAATTATAAAAGGTGAATAAGAAAATATATTAATGAAACACAGCACCAAGAAATATAAACTGGACTGCAATAAAAAAAAGTAATTGAAATAAATTTAGGTCAGTAAATACAGTAATGAATGATATTAATAATTCAGGACATCCAAACATGTGTCAGGCATCTGGCAGGACAGATTTTATCAGAGACCTGCTTCCTTTAACTTTTAGATGCAATATACGAACAACATGGAGTAATTTGGTTTTATCCAATTAAAGCTGCAAGTGGACTTGGGGAAGCAGAAGAGAGAACAGAGAAAATAATGGATTCCAACTTTAATTAATCTGCCTTCTAGGTGTCAAATCTTTACAGAACGACTCATCCAGGTCTACAGATGCTTGAGACCGGTAGTATTAGTTATAAAATGATGCCTACAGTTTGATTACTAAATGTCTATATACTCAGAAATATTTGTTAATTGCTAAACAAGCATTTATGTTGCGAAAACCCCACAACCTAACCCTGAATTTTCCTTCTTCAGGACAATAAAGGTTGTTTCCATTCTGTCATCCAGTACAACCGATGGTTACCATGGAAACTAAACAGACCCATGGATCATGTTAAACGTCTTTGGCATGTTCACCTGCTGATATATATATAAAATATAAATATAATATAAATATTTTTACATAAGGTAAAGAAGTCTGCAAGCTGGAGAAATTATGCTGGAAGATATTTAAAAGTGTTGGTGGTTCGTATGGAGCATAATATGGTTTAACTTCACAGAAAAAAAAAAGAAAGAAACAATGAGTTTGCTTGAGATGAGCAAAATTATTCATATTCAACTTCAGTTTTAAAGAGCCATTCATATTTTTATTCAGTGAACATTACAGAAACGTATTTCGACAAAACCCAGCTTTTATACGCCTTAGCACATATACAGCATGTCATTGTGATCAAGATTATGTGTTGCCAGAATAAAGCAGAGCATCCGTCTCCTTTTGTTCATTTATTTTCTGATCTGGACACTTAACAATAATCCTGTAGATGTTTTGAACAGTTTGGACTGTAATTGCAACAACATTCACTCACTCATGTAGCTTAGAAATATGGAGCGACAGGCACATGTAGCGTCAGAAACTGCTTTGGTTTGCTGTTGTTTACAGGCCGTTTTTTTTTTTTTGAGCCACTTGTTCACACAGTAAATGCTGGCCAAAGCATCTTCCATTTGTATTTTAGACTTAATGATTTTTGTAAGGCCACATTATGACAATTAAAGGACATCAATTATTTACGGTTACACAGCTTGGAAAAAAGTCACTTCTGGAATTCATTATGAAGGAAAATAAGAAGAAAACCAGACTTTTGTTTTTGTTCTTTTCTCATCACAGAGTTACAGCCCAGAGCAGATTGTTTTCATTTTCCACAGGGTGAAACAAATTACAACGTCTTACAGTTTCAACACGGTGGCTAACAGAGCTGGAAACACCGAAAACAGGAGCCACACAGCTGAAACAGAACAAAGGGAAACTGTTACAACAATGAACAAATATTAATCTCAACATTTACCAGCTGTACCTCTAACATATATCAGTAACTCTGAAAGCTTGGTGTCATTGAACCACGTTTTTATTCTTTAAATATTTAAGGTTTTGACAACAGCAAATTGAGAGATTATGTCCCTAAAGACTTAAATTAACTGCATTTTGTGATGCTTAGCTGGTGTAAACTTCAAAGGCATTATGTGACTCATGTTTTTTTTTTTTTTTTATATTTGAGCGTTTGCATGACTTAGTTGTGATTTCATTTACTTTAGGCTGTCGATAGTGCACATGTTTATCTCTGTCCTGAGATTAAGGGTACACACACTTTAATTTTTTCTTTTCCTTTTTAGTTAGAACTCTGAATGGGGTTTTGAAAGATAACTACAAGAGAAAATAATAATTATTAAAAATGTTATTGGAGTTTTTGAGTTGTTTTCAGCTGAGTAGTTTATTAGTAGCCTAGCTAGTGATGCCATTGTAGCGGCTAGCCATTTACCAGCAATTTTACTCAAGCAGGAGCAACGGAAATGTTTTATCACTGACAGAGACGCCTTAGGAATAAAAACAAATACCAACAGCTGAGACTGAATCTCTGTTTGTTGTTTCTGTCTTTGCACAGACGTGTGTTAGCACTGCAGCAGAGTCAGCCACTAGCTACCACTTGTTCCTTTAGCAAAATGTACATGCTGCCAGTGTTTACGGATTGATTTGTTTGTTGACTCATGTAAATATGTTTAATAAGATATTTTGCTGCTATATATTTTTTCAGAACATTTGAACTATATTTATTTGCAGATTGAGTAATTTGTTTTCTTTTATGCACGTTAGCTGCTGTTATTTTTAATGCTGAAGCAAATTTGAGGAGATTCTATTAGACTCTGTAGATAAGGGAAATCCAAAGGAGACTTATAAATACATATCTCAGGTTCAAGAGGCTGTGAGCCCTTGTTTTTGCTGACTAAACTGAAACTTAAAACGTTACTGGTGATTCTGATAAAGCCTGCAAGATGTACGTCCACACAAAACAAAAACTTTCTCTTCCACTGCATCAGATTTTTTATTCCATCTGAAACCCACTCACATATTGTCCTGGTTTTACAGTGTATGTTACTCCATCTATTGTAAAAACTATAACATCTGTTCTGGTCAGGAAACAGCGCTACGCCGGATCCGTTCACACAAACACGCTGAACAGAGGGAACTCTGACTGGTCTGGTTGCAGGAGGTCGACCAGGAAGCAAACGGTCCCGGAAAGGCCCTCGAACAGGCTGCAGACGCTGGTGACCGAGAGAGAGCCCGCCTTGAACTCCTCGGTGAAGATAAACTCTGCGAACCTGTGGGATGAAGAGAAGAACACAGAAAGAGATGGATGATGTAATATAAGTGTCTTTCAGATTTACTTTACCAGGGAAAACAAACACAAGAACATTTGTTTCTTAGTAAATATATATTCTAAATGATCCTACTGACATGAAATGTAAACCTGAATGCCAAGTAGTCCACACATACAAAGAAAAATGGGACAAATTAGTTTAAATACTATAGTGGAGGAAGTACAAGTGAATAAAAGGAGATGCAAAAAGTCATAGAAAGCCAAGAGAATCAATGAAATCTATTTTTAGAAAGTGATCCTGCTGCCTATTAGTGCAAATCAGCTGGTGTGTTTTAACAGATGACCTACAAAAAAGTTTCTACTCTTCAGGAATAACACAAAACATATCAGTATGGCTACATATAAAAATCTATTTCAATACCTTTGCAAACCATGTCTACGGCATTGGCTACAGAAATACTTGGTAAACTCTGAGTGTTGCAGAGTGAAATATTAAAGCCAGAATCCAGAAGTGTTCTTCTGTTAAATGTAATATTTTCTGACAGAGGAATCAGCCAAGTTGTCCATCACCTGAGGTCAGGCAACCTCAGACAAATCTCAAATTAGAATTGGTTAATAATTAATATGCTCCACCACAATAACCTCCAGGACTCTGCTGCTGAAGAAAAAACAAGATTATGAAGGAATACAGGAAATGTTTTGGCGTGGTCATTAAAATGAAGTTATTGTGCTCATCTCCAGCCATCATTGAGTGCTAAATTGGCCAATAAAATGAAATTTACTAAGAAAATGTATTTAATTCTCATTTTTATAAACTACCACTGATCCATTATTGTCTTTATAGCAAGCAGTTTTAACTTGTCTGAACACATAAAAAATCTTATGCAAATGTAAAGATCTATTTATTAGTTTTTTATATTTAAGCATTCCTGTTATTTTTTATAGATTTCAAGAATCTCTAAAGCTTCCATATTAAACTGATTTGTCTAAGATGACGAGATTACTCCTATAATTAGACACCAGTATGATGAACATGTGTGACACAACAGCTTTTCGTGCACAGAAAATGGGGATCTAGACCAAATATTCATTTTGAGTTTAACACAAAAAACAGCATTAGAAATGTTAACATCCTGAAAGCTAAATTATCAATTAATTAGCAAGTAGGCTGGTAAAATTAGGCTTAAAATATTGTTACAGATAGGGTTTTTAAAGTGACGTTATACAACCTCACAAAACCTCTTAGAAAGTAGATTATTGGTTCAAAATGTACACAAAGTCAACAACAGTAGTTTATAGAGTTATCTGCCTTAGGAAACACATCATTGGCTTGTTCTGATATGCATTTAATTTTCTGTACATTGGAGATTTACATATAATTATGTGTTTTTAAAAACTTCAGCTCATCAATCTGTATTGTGAAAACTAAAACGAAAGTCAGGAATAAAAAAAAGTTGAGCCATTTTATACTCTGAGCTGATATGTGGTGCAATCAGTTCCCAACATATTGGGGAAATAAATTTTACTGACAACGTGGGACACGACTCATGAATTTCTGATATTGAAGACGGCTTGTGGCCTGTAGACTTCACACCGGTGGGAAAGAGGAGAAATGATTGCTTGCCTTTGGGCACGGTAGAGGTATTTGGAATTGCCTGTGAGGCGATAAAGCAGGAGAAAGACATAAGCGCTGCCTGCAACCCCGTGACAAATGCCAGGTCCTTTCTTCAGCAGGCCTTTCTCCCAGACGAGCTCCCCACTGCGGATACACGTGTCCAGATACTGCGGCTTCTTATTGATCAGATAGGCTTTTGCGAAAAGATACGCCACGCCTGCAGGATGAAATGGAAACATTAAAGTAAGAGGGAACGTGATACGGGGCGTCAGTAGCCGTGGTTGTACCTGGGGCGCCGTGGCACCAGTGCACCAGCTCGTTTTCCCTCTCGATGATTGCTCCCAGCTCTGCCGGCCAGTTGCAGTTCTGCTCCTGAGTCATGAGGAAGTCGACGCTCTGCCACACCAGGTCCTTCTCTGCCCCGCTGAGGACGTCCTGGTAGCTGAGCAGCATCTGCAGCACCGAAGAGAGGCCGTGGGCCGCACCTGACAGGACGCAGGGCGAGGAGCGGGTCAAAAAACACGCGGCAAACAAAACCAGCCATGCAGGCCGACACCATGCCAGGCAAACAAACAGGCACGACCCCGAAAGATGCGAGCAAAAACAGACTGCCTGGAGACTTCCTTTTGCCTCTTGTGGTTCACTGACCTTGCTCTGCCAGGCTGCAAAGAAAGAACTTTGAATAGTGAAACACGTCTGGCTTTGACATCAAAAACAGGAGGCACCACATACAAACTGACTGAAGGTGGAAAGAACCAGAGTACTGAAATGGTCAGTTAGTAAAGAGAGAGTACTTAACACAACAGCTTCAGTAGACAAAGTGTATTTGTTTGATATTTCAAGTTTGTATTCAGAATCAATTATACAATTAAGGCCAGAATTATTTATAAATATGGTGGTGGATTTTTTTTTTCTCAAAAATGAGCTTTTTTCAAACAGTAGTTTGGCAGGAAAGAGGGTGAAGACAGAAGGAGGAAACATGCAGCAAATGCTCTGTCTTGTCTAACAAAAACATTTTCATTGTGACTCCAAATGGTCTCTAAAGCAGTTTAATGGACAAATTTACCACATTGTTTAGCAAATACACACATATAATTGACCAAAGTTATATAGCTGTAATAGCGTTTATTTTCAGTATAGATCAGCCATACTTTTCCTTACTCATTTTTTTTTTCTTTGATCAACAGTGACGTATAAAAAATCAAATATTGCTGACCTACAAACTGCGGCAACCCTCTGACCCAAAACAGATTATTTCCTCCCCACGCTAAATCAGAACAGACCGGTGAGAAGAGGAGCTAATTCATGTGAATCCCAAACTCATCAATTCCACTAAATGCATGCAGGGCAGCCACAGCTCTCTGCTACATGTCAGACTCTACAATTTTCTTTCATATCTGAATATTCACAGGAAACAGTGAGCAAATGTTTTAGGGCAGGCAAAGTTTAACTCATGCAGATCTTTAAAAGTGTCATTAATTAAACTCTCTGAGAGAGTCAACTTTATTTTTTTTTTTAACTCCGTTATCTCCCATCAGTGCTGAAACCATGCAGAGGTGACCAGCAGGGCTATGCTTACTATGAACTCTGTGCTGGTCTGAAAGTTACTGAGGATCTCCAGCCCTGATGCTTCGCTTCATCCGATGCAGTCAAGAAAAGCACAGTTAGCTTCGTACATGTTAGCACAACAGCTCTGGAGCCAGAGAGAGACATGTCATGTGTAAAAAAGATAGGCCACCCTTTTTATGACATGCTTGGATATTGGATAACTTCATTTGTTGATCAGAAAAGGACTAGAGATGTACAGCCTCCATAGAAAATATTTGCTCTCTGGGGAAAACATGAAGACAAAAGAGAAGAACGTAGAAAAAAATTTTGTTTTTTTGATAGATGAATCAAAAAAGTTATTATTTGGACACCAACACCAGACGACATGTAACCAAATGCACCAGGAAAACAATGTTGTTCCAAGCTATGGAGCATGGAAGAGTCATGGTTTGGTGATGCATTGACCATCATACAATCTGCCATTGATTGAGAAGAATGTGAGACTGTATATAAAAAAAATAAATAAAACTGTACCAGAACTGGACCCTGCAGCTTACAATGACCCAAACCATACCAGTAAAACCAAACACTGGTTGAGAAATCAGTTATCAGGACTGTGTGAACCTTGACACAGTCCCAATTGATTAAACAATTAGGACTGTGCAAAGGTTTTACTGTTCCGGTAGTGATCCTGATAAGTAGATCATCTGATCATATAACTGCAAGAAACCCTGATGACTTTGGAGGAACCATATAAAGAAATGAGGGGTGATTTGAGACTTTTGCACAGCGCTGTTAAATATATTCTTACCAAGATATTCTGTTCCGTAGTATGAATACATCAGAGGGAAAGGCTTCCTCTTCCTCCTGGCGTATTGTTTTCCTGACTCGATGATGGCTCGGCAAATAGATTTGATCTGATCTTTGCTCAGAATCTGTAAAATGAAAAACACTCGCGTTATCTGCATAACAAAGACATATTTGATAATTTACAGGATTAATCTGTAGTCAAAATCTGTAAAAGGACTAGAAATGTTTTTGTTTTTTTTTTCTTTCTGCTAGCAAACCACAGAATGCAATGTGACTTTCTGTGGCACAAGAGTGATTAATAAGACAAACTGAAGTGAAATTGGTCTGGGAGAGATGTGCCATTACTGACTCACAGTTTCCTGCTAAGACCAGAAACAAGAAGAGAGTCTGAGGTCACCTGAGGTAGCAAACTGTCAAGGATGTCAAAGATATACTGTGTCCTGTCGAGTCAGGCTGGAGGGGGAGCGAAAGAGGTGACACGGCCTCTTCCTCGTCTCTCTGTCCACACGTTTGCTTTTCTCTTGTTGGGAACTTTGGTGTGATGATGTGAAAATGTCACACAAAAAGGAACAACTGTGATACAGGCTATTATGAACTGCTGTCTGTTTTATACTAATGCAGTCACTCTACAAATGAGACAAGTGCGGATACACTGATGTCACAAAGTGCTTTATGGACTCATCTTTAAGCTTAAACTTGAGTATTTTGGTTTTTAGTAATTTACTTGTTTAAAAACTGAAAATCACAACCAAGAGACTGCATCTAGAAGGATCCCCAGATTGTATGACGGCGATTAATTACAGCTTTATTTTACTCTAGAAGGCAGCTGTCAGGGTCTGCGTTTTTGTTT
>NW_015114762.1:5197-7537 GCF_001443285.1 Poecilia latipinna | reverse complement strand
ATACATCGAACCACAGTTGTAGCCGTTCCACCAGCGGTTCATACCTGTCCGTTTTCCAACCTACCCCCGCCCTGGTCGCGGCTCAAATCGTCATCCCTTTCCTTCCAAGTAAGTCAGATCCTGGAATATTCTTAAAGGATTCTCACCTTACGGTTCTAACCCAGCTTCTCCTGTTGGCAGTAAGACGACCCGGTCATCAGCTCCAGTATTCGCTTCCTGACCCCCCCCTGACTTCAATAAAACTTATTATTGTACACTTTATCGATCTCTTCTGTTTGTGTTCTTGCATGTGGGTTCGTAATCTGAAACTCACCATGACAGAACACTCAGGCCATGCTACGACCTCCGCAGACGCGATCAGAAGAGCGATATCGGACCAACACGCACTCATTCAGTCCCACGATGCAGCTCTGAGAGAGCTGGGGAATCGCCAAGCCGAAACTAACCGACGATTAACTGAACTCTCCAATTTCCTACAGAACTCAGTACCACAGGACGCTAACCAATCTTCTGCTTCCCCATCTGCTCCGTCAGTAGTCCCGGATCCGCCCGTCCGCTCCGGGTTCTCTGAGGTCCGCCCGGCAACTCCAGATAAGTTTTCTGGTGACATCAAGAAGGTAAAAGGATTTGTCCTCCAATGCACCATTGTCTTTAACCATTCGCCACAGAGTTTTCCCAATGATGACAGTAAGATCTCTTATGTATTATCCTTGTTGACGGGGCGAGCCTTAGAGTGGGCTGAAGCCCGGTTTACCACAGCAACTAATTATGGATGTTCCTACCCCGAGTTTCTAACTGAATTGAAGCAGGTTTTCTGCCAGGAAACTGAAGGAACATCCTCCTCCAGAGACTTGCATGGGCTAAAGCAGGGTCAGAAGAGCGTATCTGATTTCGCCATAGACTTTAGAATCAAAGCGGCAGCATCTGGCTGGAACATTATAGCTCTCAAGAGCGCCTTTTTTCATGGTCTAAACGAACAGATAAAAGATGAACTAGCCACGCTGGATGAACCAGAGTCCTTGAACGATTTCATAAACCTAGCTATAAGATTGGACAACCGAATCCGTGCTAGAGCCAGGGAACGCACCCGTCGAGTCTCTTCTCCACGCGCCTATCTAACCAGTAGTCGTCCTTCTGCTCAGTACTCACCTCCTTCCCTTCCAGCCCCAGATGTTGAACCCATGCAGATAGGACACACGAGGCTCACACCCGAAGAGCGTCAACGGAGGCTACGCTCCCGGCTCTGTATTTACTGCGGTGAGCCGAACCATGTGATCGCTGACTGTCCTGTACGTTTAAACCCGCAGGTCCGGCAGTGAGAGCGGGGAAACTGCCGGCATCGTCCACCGCTAAACCCCGTCTCACCGTTCCTGTCACCCTATTCACTGACAATGATTCACTTTCAGTGTCAGTTCTTATTGATTCCGGTTGTGAACAAAATCTCATCAGTTCTGACATAATTCACCAACTCTCTGTGCCTACTGAACCTCTACTAGTTCCTCTCCGTGTCGCTGCCCTGGACGGGAGGGGTCTACCCCAGATAACCCACCGGACCAAGCCACTACGCCTGCTAATTTCTGGTAACCACACTGAAGAGATCATTTTCTATGCGTTTCCCACAACCAGTTCCCCCATAGTTCTAGGGTTCAACTGGCTATTCACTCACAACCCCCAGATAGATTGGGTTGAGGGAAGAATTAGTTCCTGGTCTTCCAAGTGCCACTCCACCTGTCTCCGTTCAGCTGTTCCTTTGCAGTCCACACAATCTACTATGGCAGAGGTTGATCCGCCCGACGTCACCTCCGTTCCTAGTGAGTACCACGACCTCATTTCCGTTTTCAGTAAAGACAAGGCTCTCTCTCTACCGCCGCACAGACCGTATGATTGTGCCATCGACCTCCTGCCTGGGGCCCCTCTACCTAACAGTAGACTGTACAACATCTCCAGGGCCGAACGCCAGGCCATGGAGGAGTATATAAATACATCCCTCGCTGCAGGTATTATCCGAACCTCGTCTTCCCCTTTGGGTGCTGGTTTCTTCTTTGTGGGGAAGAAGGATGGTTCTCTTAGGCCCTGCATCGACTATAGAGGCCTAAATCAAATTACCATTAAGAACAAGTATCCTTTACCCCTGCTCTCCTCTGCCTTCGAACCCGTTCAGGGTGCAACCATCTTTTCTAAACTGGATCTTAGAAACGCTTATCATTTACTCCGTATCAGGGAGGGTGACGAATGGAAGACCGCTTTTAAGACCCCGATGGGGCACTACGAGTATCTGGTCATGCCCTTTGGTTTGTCCAACGCCCCCTCCTTCTTCCAGGCCCTTGTGAACGACGTCCT
>NW_015114762.1:0-2076 GCF_001443285.1 Poecilia latipinna | reverse complement strand
CGTGTCGCTGCCCTGGACGGGAGGGGTCTACCCCAGATAACCCACCGGACCAAGCCACTACGCCTGCTAATTTCTGGTAACCACACTGAAGAGATCATTTTCTATGCGTTTCCCACAACCAGTTCCCCCATAGTTCTAGGGTTCAACTGGCTATTCACTCACAACCCCCAGATAGATTGGGTTGAGGGAAGAATTAGTTCCTGGTCTTCCAAGTGCCACTCCACCTGTCTCCGTTCAGCTGTTCCTTTGCAGTCCACACAATCTACTATGGCAGAGGTTGATCCGGAGGTTGATGGCGGAGGTTGATACTCCTCCGTTCCTAGTGAGTACCACGACCTCATTTCCGTTTTCAGTAAAGACAAGGCTCTCTCTCTACCGCCGCACAGACCGTATGATTGTGCCATTGACCTCCTGCCTGGGGCCCCTCTACCTAACAGTAGACTGTACAACATCTCCAGGGCCGAACGCCAGGCCATGGAGGAGTATATAAATACATCCCTCGCTGCAGGTATTATCCGAACCTCGTCTTCCCCTTTGGGTGCTGGTTTCTTCTTTGTGGGGAAGAAGGATGGTTCTCTTAGGCCCTGCATCGACTATAGAGGCCTAAATCAAATTACCATTAAGAACAAGTATCCTTTACCCCTGCTCTCCTCTGCCTTCGAACCCGTTCAGGGTGCAACCATCTTTTCTAAACTGGATCTTAGAAACGCTTATCATTTACTCCGTATCAGGGAGGGTGACGAATGGAAGACCGCTTTTAAGACCCCGATGGGGCACTATGAGTATCTGGTCATGCCCTTTGGTTTGTCCAACGCCCCCTCCTTCTTCCAGGCCCTTGTGAACGACGTCCTCCGAGATTTCATTAATGTGTTTGTCTTTGTCTACTTAGACGACATCCTCATCTACTCAAAGACCCTTGCTGAGCACCAAAGACACGTCCGTCTAGTTCTCCAGAGGTTACTGGAGAACAAACTGTATGTGAAAGCCGAAAAATGTGAGTTCCACCGCCCGTCAGTAACCTTCCTGGGGTACGTCCTTGAGAGCGGACAGGTCAGAGCGGCAGAGGACAAGATCAAAGCAGTTCTGGACTGGCCTCAGCCTGAAACGCGTAAACAACTCCAACGTTTCCTAGGCTTTGCCAATTTTTACAGAAGGTTCATCCGGAACTATAGCCAGATAGCCTCCCCCCTCACAGCTCTCACCTCCACTAAAAGGGTGTTTAGTTGGACTCCTCAAGCCGAGGCCGCCTTCACCGAACTCAAGTCACGGTTCTCCAAGGCCCCTGTCCTTGTTCAACCCGACCCTAGTAAGCAGTTTGTAGTGGAGGTTGATGCCTCCGATATAGGGGTGGGGGCTGTTCTGTCCCAGATCACCGAGCATGATCAGAGGTTACACCCGTGCGCTTTCTTTTCCCGCAGACTCTCTCCTGCTGAGAGGAATTATAATGTGGGAGACAGAGAATTGCTGGCCATAAAACTGGCTTTAGAAGAGTGGCGTCACTGGCTGGAGGGAGCAGAACACCCCGTTCTAGTCTGGACCGATCACAAAAACCTGTCCTACCTCCAGTCAGCTAAAAGATCCAACCCACGCCAGTCTCGCTGGTCTCTGTTCTTCGCACGCTTTAACCTTTCAATTTCCTATCGTCCAGGTTCTAAGAACGTAAAGCCAGATGCCCTGTCCAGGATACATTCCCCTGATGATTCGGAGGAAAGCCTGGCTCCCATTCTTCCGCCTAGTTGCACGGTTGGAGTTGTAACATGGGAGATAGAGGACATCATCCGCCAAGCGCACCAAACCGAGCCTCCTCCTGAAGCCTGCCCTCCAGGTAAACTGTACGTTCCCTCCGCTGTCCGTGCCCGCTTCCTACAATGGATTCATGCCTCTAAGTTCTCTGCTCACCCTGGAGTCAGTCGCACTGTAGGGTTGGTCAATCGCAGGTTTTGGTGGGGATCGATGCACAAGGACGTTAAGGAGTATGTCTCCGCCTGCTCAGTCTGTGCACGCAACAAGTCGTCCAACCGACCCCCTGCAGGTCTCCTGCAGCCGTTACCCATCCCAAAACGACCATGGTCCCAC
>NW_015114761.1:99444-108654 GCF_001443285.1 Poecilia latipinna | reverse complement strand
TAAGCAAGGCTAAGCAAGGCTAAGCAGCTAGCTGAAAACTACAGCTTATCTTTTCCGGTCGTCAAGGACCCATCTGTGGGATGATGGTGTTGAAGGCTGAGGAGAAATCCAGAAAGAGCAGACAGATGTAAGAGTTACTGCTCTCTAGGTGGGTGAGGGCTTTGTGGATCACTGATGAAATGGCATCAGCAGTGGAACAGTTCTTCCTGTAGGTGTACTGATGGGGGTCCACAGTGACATCGATGGAGTCCTTGAAGTGATTCATGACTATCAATGTTAAGGCTATAGGTTGGTAGTCATTCAGGCTCATCACTGTAGAGCACTTGGGAACAGGGACAATGTGCCACACGCACATTGTCCCTGGCGGTCATTAAGCGGGTGGGCACAGATGACGGTGACAGTGAGGTGTTGACGATATCCGCCAACACCTCAGACAGCTGATGTGCACAGTCTCTCAGTACTCAGTACATGTTGGTGGGGTCTGCAGGCTTACAAGGGTTGATTTCCTGGAGGGACTTCTTCACATCTGCTGTGGTCACACAGAGAGGTCACGCAAGGTGGTGGTATTAGTCTGGTGCTGAGGGAGGTGTTAGGATTCTCAAAGCGGGTGTAGAATTTAAGTGCATCTGGCAGTGAGGAGTCCCTTGGACATTGTGCATCCTTGATGTTGTAGTTAATGATGCATTTGATGCCCTTCCACATGCGCTGGGGGTCGTTGGTGGTGAAGTGACTGAATTTTCTGGGTGTCTGTGGCTTTGGCCCTCACAATGCCTGCAGCCAGTTCTTTTCTTTTCGAAATGTTGATGCCTCACCTGTCCTTAATGCAGTGTCCCTAACTTTCAGCAGAGCTCTCACCTAACCCTGACCCAGTCAGGGTTTCTGGTTTGGGTAACAGATTACGTCCTGGTGGTGATGACATCATCAGCATACTTGGAGATGAAGCCAAGAACAGAGGAGGTGTATTCCTCCAGGTCCACCTCTCCTTCATAATTAGCCACCTCTCTGAAGACCTGCCAGTCTGTGCACTGAAAACAGTCCTGGAGCACATAGGCTGCATCCCTGGGCCACACAGTGACTGTCTTCTTCGTTGGCTTTATCCGTCTCATCAGTGGACGATATGCTGGCGCCAGCAGGATGGAGATGTGGTCAGAGAGGCCAAGATGGGGGCGAGGAAGAGCTCTGTACGCACCGTCAATGTTAGATTACGCACATTCCAGAGTGTTGTCTCACCGTGTAGGAAAGGTGACGTGCCGGTAAAAACTGGGCAGGCTGTCTGTCAGTTTCACGGGGGTAAAGTCCCCCGCAACTACGTAAAATGCCTCCGGGTGTTTCATCTGCAGTGAGCTAATGGTGTCATGTAGTTCATTGCTGCATGCTACATGCTTCATTGTCGTTATCACCTGGTGAGATGTAAACTATGGTGAAAACCGCAGTAAACTCCCGAGGCAGATAGTACGGCCAGCATTTCACTGTCATAAGTTCTATTGCCTCAGAACAGCAGCTTTTAACCAGTCCACAGTTCATACACCAGCCTTCATTCACATACATACAGAGTCCTCCCCCCGTGTTTTTTCCGACTATTGGTGGCGGCCTGCTCAGAATAACTGAATACCATTGATCTGGAAGGCTGAGTCTGGCATGTTGCTGTTAAGTCAGGTTTCTGTTAGGCAAAGAGCGGCACAGTTCTTCATCTCAGCCTCAGATGTAACAAATACACTTTGTTATCCAGTGAGCAGACATTGATCAGAAAGAGTCGGAACAGGTGGCTTCCTAGCCTTCACCTGGGCCAATGCTCCTGCCCGCTTCCCCCTCTTCTGTTTTTGGGGACAGTATTTTGTTTTTACTATTGCTCCTTGCAACCTGCTGCGTCAGTCCACTGATCTGAGGAGCTGCTGACTCCCAAGTGCAGATTTCAGCCTCAGTGATATATTAACAGCTGAACTGTCTCCAATGGCCATCAGTTCGGCCGAGCTGTACTTCAGTCGTAAAGTTGTCACTAAACTCATACCCAAAGCAGCCTCATAGATGTTAAAATAGGGTTTAATCTGGGGAACTTGAGAAGCTGCTGCACCTCTGTGCGCCACCATAGCAATTGATAATCAATTGGAATATATGTGTGATTGAATGGAAGGGAATTCGTTGTAAAGTGCTTTGTGATATCTGTTGTGACTTGATGCTATATAATTAAACTGAAATGAAATGAACTGGAAAAACAAATTTTTATCATCATTACAGGCTAAATATTTCCAGACATATTAAGATGAGATTGCCAGCTCGAAGCATAATGGATGCCATCCCACAGCAATGTGTGAGCACTCACAAAGAGCAACAGCAACCACCTGTTGCAGTTGGTTGTAGTTTTGACAGTATGTTTTGTTTATTCAAGTTCAAACATTCCATCCCATAAACCACACCAAATAGGGGTCATTGGCAGAATAAGCTGGTAGGCATTGGCAGAGGAGATCTTTTTCATAGGTACAACCCTCTGATTAGTTTTACTTACAAATGTGCCACAATCTAAAGAGAAGTAGTCTGTCCAACAGTGAAAAATTTTATTGTGCAGTTTCAATAATGATATACAGACAAATTTTGCACATTTTTGCACTAAAAAATTACAATAATGTTAAATAGAGAAAGCACTGGCTGCATTGAACAACCAAACCTTGACAAAATGATCTGTTACTTTAAAAATAACTAAGTAAAATAGTTTTTGCACTCAGAGCCTCTGTTTATCCATTCAATTCCCCAGGGTTCCAAGTGTGCAGTACCATGCCCAGCCGGGGTATATGGAGTAAACTGTTCTGCAACCTGTAAATGTAAGAACGGAGTCCAGTGCTCCCCTGTTGATGGATCCTGTCCATGTAAACCAGGTGAGGAGAAAGGAACAGATGAGATGGAGGTAATGAGAAAAAAGAAAGAAAGAAAGGTTAATGGAACAATGACCAGCGAATATATGATTCATGCATGGTATTTTTATTTCTGTGTTGCCCTGCGATGGATTGACGACCTGTTCAGTGTGTATCCCGCCTTTGCCCAATGACCGATAAGTGTGTTGGATCGCAGCTTAAACAGCTACAATACTTAAACAGTATTGTAGGACCAAACTTTGCAGGCGAAGTTTGTAATATTTCAACATCTCATTTCATATTCATAGGAAAGCTTATTTTTCAGGTAACTGACAATTTGAATGGAGAGAAAATTGGCATATTTAAAAACGGAATGGCAAGGAATTAAAAGTCAGTTGTTAGATGAAACACTGATCCAATTTAAATTGTAAGCCCATTTATCCCCATATTAGGGGACACATCATTGTGTCCCCTAATTGTGCACATCACCTTCAGTGATTTGCACATCACTGAAGGTGATGTGCACAATGCTTTACTTTTTCCTGGATCCCAGCAAACTTCCACATATCCATCCATTTATTTTGCTTATCCGGAGTTGGGTTGTGAGGGTAGCAGCCTAAGTAAGGAGACCCAGACTTCCCTCTCTGACTTCCCTCTTTGGGCTGGAGAGAGGGAAATAGGATCGCCTTGGGAATCCCAGGGGAATCCCAAGGTGTCCCATACTCCCTCCAGAGTGTCCTGGTTCTTCCCCTGGGTCTCCACCACCCAAGTGGGATGTGCCCAGAACACATCACCAGGGAGACATCCAGGAGGCATGCTGACCAGGTGCATGAGCCACCTCAACTAGTTCCACTCAGCATGAAAGAGCATTGGCTCTACTCTGAGCCCCTCCTGTGCTTCCCACCCGCTCTCTAAAGGAGAGCCCAGACACCCTATGGAGTAAACTAATTTTGGCCACTTGTATCCATGACCTTGTTCTTTGATCCAACAATCATGACCATAGATGAGGGTAGGAACATAGATCAACTGGTAAATTGAGAGCTTTGCTTTTTGACTCAGCTCTCTCTTAACCATGACAGACCAGTACAGCGGGAGATTGATAGGCGCCGTCTGCAGTAAAGTGGGTACTTTACTGCAGACGGCGCCCATCAATCTCCCGCTAAATTTTCATGAGCAAGATCCTGCTTGAATAAGAACTCCTCTTGGGGCAAGACATCCTACCCAACCTAGAGAAGGCAGTCTACCCTTTTCTGGCTCAAGACCATGGCCTTGGATTTGGAGGCACGGATTCTCATGCCAGCTGCTTTACACTTGGCTGCGAATTGCTCCAGCGAAAGCTGTAGATCACGACCTAATGAAACCAATAAGAACACATCATCTGCAAAAAGTAGAGATGCAATCCTAAGGCCACCAAAATGGGCACCCTGAACTCTTTGTCTCCACCTAGAAAGTCTGTCCATAAAACTAATGAACAGAATCAGTGACAAAGGGCAGTCTTGGTTGAGTCCAACTTTCAGCGGAAATGTCTTACTCCCAGCAATGTGGACCAGACTCTGACACGTGTCGTACAGGTAACTAACAGTTTGTATAAAAGAGCCCAGTACTCCAGACTCTACGAGCACCTCCTACAGGGCTCCCTGAGGGACATGGTCAAGTGCATTCTCCAAGTACACACAAAACATATAGACCTGTTGGGCGAACTCCAGGTCCCTGCTAGACCTGGAGTTGAGCTGGTCCAGTGTCCACAACTGAAAACAACCCCACACTGTTTTCTTCCTGAAGCTAAGGTTCGACTATCTGATGGACCCTCCTTTCCAGGACCTCTGGAATAGACCTTGCCATGGAGGCCTCAGAGAGTTACCCCTCTGTAGTTGGAGGGGGTGGTGGTCCTTTTTGAATAGGGAGACCACCACTCCGTTCTCCCAATTCAGGGGAACTATTCCTGCAATACTGCAGAGCAGTGTCAACCAACACAACCCTACAACATCCAGAATTTTAAGGAACTCTGGGTGAATCTCATTCACCCCTGGGGCCCTTGGCAACCTCATCACCAGAGATTGTGAGCTCGACCCAAAGTCCCCAGGCTCCACTTCCTAAATAGAAGGCTTGTTGGTGGGATTGAGGAGGTCTTCAAAGTATTCTGCCCACCGGCTCACAACATCCTGAGTTAAGGTCAGTAGCCCATTATCCCCAATATAAACAGTGTTGGTGCTCTACTGCTTTCGCCATGAATCCGGGCAAAAATCTTTCTCTATGGCCTCTTCTCCCATGCCTGAGGTTTTGCCTTAGCAACCACATGCATGCCGTTTGTACTGCTGGTACTCATCAGCGGCTTCCTTCTTCAGCTTGATAGTATTCCTCACCGAAGGTGTTCATCAGGGGGTTTGAGGGTTACTGTTGCAAAAGGTACTGACAATCTTGCGCAATTTGCGCAAGATTGTCAGTAAGTCAGATAAGTTAACTTGACAATGGAGTCACAGAACATGGTCCACTCAGACTCAATGTCCCCCTCTTCCCCATGAACGGGTTCAAAGTTCTCTCGGAGGTGATGTTAATTTAATTCAGAAGAGTAATTAAAAATCTTTTGACTCGTTTTTATTCTCTCTTCTGCCTGGATTCCTCGGTGTCGTCATTGTGCAACTGAGCCACAAAGACAAACACTTTCCAAGTACAATCATAAGCGCTTGTACTTGGACAAGCGCTTTCCAAGTACAATCATTGTACTTTCCAAGTACGATCATATTAGACAAACAAACTACTTAAGCTGACGTTACTCATAATAAAATCACAAACCAGAATCCAACCCAGTATTTACCTTACTACACAGACATTGACACACCAAAACAAACTTACGGGGAAGCATTTCACCATTCCCCGGAGACGGCATCACTGCTAAACCCGGATCGATCTGAAGTTAAGGTTCTTATACTTTTAAAGGAAGGGCGTGTTTTCCTTCTCTGCTGTATTCAAATTAGGAGACTGTCCTTAGCTAAGTTGACCATGTTCCAGTAGAAACCTGTTTTTTTTTTAAATCAAAGAGGTGTTATTTTCTTTTGAGTGGAGACAGATGTTTTTATAACTGTATCAGGGTGGAAGCTCTGGTTTGGCAACAAGACCAGATTGTTTTACACCAGCTGTTAAATCTTATCAAGGTGGTCAAAAGGTTAAAGTCGCACACAGAGCCACAACCCCCTGTGAATGCCTGCTCAGTCCACAGAGACTGTGAACTGTGCTTACATAGAGCTGTGTTTTAAATGATAGAGAACTACAAGCAAAATTATTTTAATTCAACTTAGTGTATTATGTTTCAATAGAAATATCCTACATAAGAGATTACGCTGATTGAACCATGGATATAATTTGGAGCCGAATTTTCTTATTTAAAGCACTATTAATTTGATCTAATATAATCAAGTCTAAAAACTAGCATATTTTAATTTTATTTTCTTAACAGTGGGGGAAATTTTAACAGACATTCCTCTCTCATTATACATTATACATTGGACATTGGACTCTCATTATACATTTGGGCATGCCAGGTCTGACCACCATCCTTCCCCACCACTGGAGCCAATTGATCACCACATAGTGGTCAGTGGACAGCTCCACACCTCTCTTCACCCGAGTGTGCAAGACATGTCACCGCAGATCTGATGAGACAACAACAAAATCTATCATCAAACTGCTGCCAAAGGTGTCCTGGTGCCAAGAGCACATATGGACACCCTTATGATTGAATGTGGTGTCCGTTATGGACAATAGGTGATAAGCACAGAAATTAAACAACAGAACACCACTTGGGTTCAGTTCAGGGGGAATATTGCTCTCAACCACCCCCTCCAGGTCTCACTGTCATTGTAGTCCCCCAGCAGAACAGGAGTCCCCGGGAAGAGCATTCTCCAGTTCCCTCTCCACGGATTCCATAAAGGCTGGGTAATCTGAACTGTTGCTTGGTCACATAAGCACAAACAGTCAGAACCAGTTGTAAGCAGAGGGAGGCTACCTTCTCGTTCACTGGGGTGAACCCTAACGTTTAGGCACCAAGATGGGGAGTAACAAATATGCCCACTCCTGCCAGGGACCTCTCAGCAGGTGTAACTCCAGAGAGAAAGGGTGTCCAACCCCTCACAAGGTGGCTGGTTCCAGAGCCTGAACCATAACGTTGAGGTGAGACCAACTATTTCTAGCCGGAACCTCTCAATCTCACGCATCAGCTCAGGTTCCTTCCCACTATAGAGGTGACATTCCATATCCCAAGAGCCAACTTCTGTAGCTGAGGATCAGGGGCCTCATGCATAAAAGAGTGCGCAGTTTTCACACTAAAATTTGGCGTACGGACAAATTTAGAAAAGTGCATTTCTGCATGTGCACGATCCCTCTATTGCTTTTGTTTTAATTGGTAATGATGCCAAAAGTCATCATTATCATACTCTCCTTCTGTCTGGAGACATGTAGGGACAGTGACAAGAAAAGGTAGAGAGCTGGCTGAGATGATGCCCAATAGCTCCTCAAGGTTTCCTCCAGAAAATTAGCTAATTTCAATGTTTCAGACGCCTGGGCGTCATCCAGCAGCCCATCGTGTTTTTGAGTTAAATAATGTTTAAAGTTGACAGGAAATTTGAAAATATCACTTGATGATCGTGTTATTGAAAGATTGGAAGATTAACACCTGAACATCAATTATAAAGTCTTAAAAATGTAAACATTTTAAAAAGACTGAAATAAAAAGAAATGCAATAAGCAAGCCAGGTGGGGGCACAGGTAAAGACTGGTGGCCCGCCAGGCCACTATACTAAGGGAAACCCTGCTCCTATCATTTGACCAGGATTTATGCTGTGTTGATAGGGAGAGAAATAGAGTAGGGGTAGTTCTAAAGTAGCTCCTTGGCAAGTAATGTAGTCTAGATGAAAAGAGTAGATAGTGATTCGTCTGAAGGTAAAAATTTATGGTAATAGTTAATGTAGTATTGTCAGTTGTTATGCTTGGATGTGAAGAGAGAGAAATTCTAGAAAGACATTGATGAAGTGATGGAGTATTCCTAGGGAAGAAAGAGTGGTGTTTGGAGCAGATCTGCATGGACATGTTTGTAAAGGAAACAGAGGAGATGATAAAGTGATGGGCAGGTTTGGTGTCAAGGAATGGAAATTTTATGATGGATTGTGTTTTAAATATTTTGTTTTTGTATGTGTCAAAATCCATAGGCAAAATCTTTTGTAAAAACAATACATTTCAAGAGTGAGTGCCTGTAAGTTCCAAACCCAATAATAACTACTTGCAGTTCTAGTTCCTTTTAAATATGTGATAAAATATAAAATATATGATTGGATTGATTTGTAAAGCACCTTTTCATTTGAGACGAATCTGCACATTGTAAATAAAATTAACGGATCTGAAATGTGTCCTCTGAAGTAACAGAAATGTAAATGTGTGTGGGCAGGTCACTGTGACAATGTGTGTGCAGAAGGATGGTGGGGGACAAACTGTTCGCTGCCGTGTAATTGTAAGAATGGGACTTCCTGTTCTCCAGACAAAGGAACCTGTGAGTGTGCACCTGGATACAGGGGCATCTTCTGTCAGAAAAGTAAGTACATTATTAGCATCTCTTAACACTACAAGATCTTCATATAACATTGGACAGTTTTTTTTTTCTTTTTTAAACATGCTTTTATATTCTTCCTTAGGTGAATGTGAATCATTCACTTCTGGTCAATATAAAGTAGAACTGCAATGCTTTGGTCTGAATTCCTGGTTATTGTAGCTCCACAGATTACCTCTGTACCTCTGTTCTTAGGTGTTTAGAGCAACTCATTTTGCTGCAGTCTTTTTAAATGTGAATGAGACACTTCACGCCTTGCCTCCCTCCAGGTTGCAATGTGGACAGAGTGGAATGGGTCTCCTCTACTCTGATTGTTGGTGAAGGTATGGGGTTGAACGCATTACTGTGCGAGACTGTGCAGTGCTGAGGAAAACGAGAGAAGCTAATGGTGTCTAATGACCAATCTCGCTGCTCGCTCAGGCTGCAGACGAGTGGCAGAATAAATAAATAGGTAGATTTATCACTAGTTGTTGTTTTGAAGAAAAAAACTCACGAAGGGAATCTTAAAAATCCATAAACATAGTCCCAAAAACTAAATAACTCGAAGCTTAGGGACGAAGGAGATAAGTTGACCACAGAGTCCTGAACTCCCCAGCACTCCCTCTGCTTATCCCTTCACTTGACCTTGTCTCTTGGCTCTGCCACCTTTGCTGGAATTTTCCCAAATTTGCCATGGGCGGTGTTTAGCTTTCAGAGGTTGATCACAACATGCTTTCAAAAGAATGGCTGTTGATTTTATTAGTTTGGTTTTCTACTAAAATCTGTCTA
>NW_015114761.1:93008-94569 GCF_001443285.1 Poecilia latipinna | reverse complement strand
CATCTGTTGAGCAACAGGTTCAGTAGCGATAACACTGGACACCCCAGTGGGCTGCTGGGTGTCCAGGTTTTGCGATGTATTGGCACCTTCAATAGCCTGTGTATTTGCCACTAAGCCCTTGACCTTCCTCACACGATCATCCAGGCGCTGCTGAACCTCAGCTGCCGTCCACTGTTCTGGTGGTTTCATTTGAAATGACAAGGAAAGGGTGGGGTCAGGGCAGTGGCTGATGAACATCATTACAACCTCTGTATTAGGGTCCTCCACACATTTACCGCGCCTGCGGAGGCATTCAACCACAGCATCGATGGACTTATTAAGACGGATCCAATAGTCCATAGCATCCTCACCAGCCTTTGGAACAGTACCATAAAAGTCTCTCATTGGCAAGCTGGAACAGGTGAGTTCACTGAAGTGGTGCTTTAAGACATCAAACACAGCATTAATTAACCCACCTCCACACAGTTCAGGGCGGCACCGCAAAGAGACTTTCACCATATCACGGGCTTTGCCTGTTAATCTCGACATCAGGAGCCCATATTGTTCTTCTGGTGTCTCACAGTTAGCCCTGGACAGGTAACACCTCATCAGATCCTCCCATTCTTGAATGGAAAATGTGTCACTATTGTCACCTCTGAAGAGTGGAGGGGCTTTGGCTTCAGACTGCACCACAACCTTCACATGGGGGGACTCCAGTAGAGTAGGAGACGCATTATTAGCAGGGTACTCCTGGGAGTGGCTGGCCTGTTGCATGGTGCACAAATTAGCTGTAATATTATCTCCAATTTGTTTTGCCAGGCCAGATATTAAATCACTGAGTGCCGTTTGTGAAACATGTGTAGGCTGTGAATCAACCAGAGGAACTGGCGTGGAGTTTGCAACAGGTACAAACTCTGGATTTATCGCAGACTGGTCAATTGTGCATTTGTTGTGACCAGGCGGTACAGGCCTACCCCTCCCAAAACACAGTGAAGCATTGTGTGGGTTTTTTGCTGGAACAAAACTGACACCACTTCCCACATATTCAAGTTCAGGCAGATTTGCATGAGACATTTCTGTGAATTGCAGCAAAGCATACAAATAAAATGAAAAAAAAAAAAATTCAGAATAACGATTAAAAAAAAAAAAACAAACAGAACAAATGCAGAAAGAAAGAAGGGGAGATAAACTGCTTTTAATGGAAAACTTATTCTTTTTTTATTATTCTGACCGGCTTGCGCCAAAAAAGGGTAGTATTAGACCTGACAGACCGCGCTCAGGGCAAAGCGGCTCTAGCGGCGCAGCTCGCAACCAGGAGACAGCCAGAAATCGTCACAGCTCCGCTGGACTGGGGAGCGCTGACTGCAGACTCGATCGGAGATGTCTCGGGTCGAACGGCACCAAGTGTGACCGGTGGAGTTCTGCGTTGTGTTTGGTGTGGTGATCAGACAAACCACAAGACATCAAGTCTGGGTTTGGAGGCGGTCTCCGTTTATTTATTCTGTCAATCGGGAGATATTAGCATTAGCACCTAGCATGTGCTCCAGTTCTCCAACCCGATCTCTCCCCAGTGGAACGAACA
>NW_015114761.1:77704-89590 GCF_001443285.1 Poecilia latipinna | reverse complement strand
GATGTTGGAACACTGAGCTACTAGTTGTTTAGCAGTCATTCTAGACTGGGGATGTCAAACTAACCATTCCTTCCACATTCTTTGCATGTAACCCCTCTTACTTAGCCCCTCTTAGCATTCCATGCTAAATAAGAGGGGCTACATAGTAGCATTATATAGTACATAGTTACATAGTAGCATTCCAACAGATCCAGGTTTTCACCTCTCGCCCATTTCCGTCTTGTTCCAGTAGCCCATTTGTCATCAAGGTGCTCTGGTTCCCCAGCACCTGACGCAGACCTTGTTTGGCCGAGCGACGATGGTCAGTATGGTTACCCTGGTTACCCGGGGCTTGGCTGTGCGTCAGCTTGCCTCTTCCCTCCCCACAGAAAGAATGAACTGATCAGCTACAGCAAAAAAAACTTTCTAAAAAACCAACGTCTTCCCAAAAAATAAATAAATAACTTGAAGCTTAGTGCTTGGCTCAGGGCCACGATATATATGAAACAGGTAAAATATTTTCTGATCATTTTGTCAGCACCCAGATGACTGGAGATTGAGTGTCTTTACATTTTGGGGCTCTATGTACAACCTGGTTGCAATCCAGCAATTTTAATTTCTTCAGATTTTGAATGGAGTTTTTGTTTCCATTCTCAGAATGAAATCAAGTTTGTTTCGAGTGTGGGTTGAACTCTGCAAGAAATGTCCTTTGCTGTCAGTTCAGTTTAAGATAATTGTGGACAAAATTGTTAAGATATGTTTTTTTTGTTCTTTACAACTGAGTTGCTTCTGTTTTTGCATTCCAGCCAAGACTGTCAGTTCACATTGTAATGCCATCCAAATGTAAAGTGATTGGGTCAAGTCAGCACCTCTGTGCAATATACCTGAAGGGAGCAAAATGTGAATTGCTCCATCCAGGTACAGGATCCATATTTGTTCTAATGTTGGGATCATTCAGAATGATCTGGAGAGTGTTGTTGGGTAGATCTAGGTTTCTTGAAACTTTTATTCCTGCAGCCCTATCTTGGCAAAACAATGAAAGTGTACAACATTTTCAGGCCTAGAAGTTAAGAAATTAAGAAATTATGAGATCATTCTTGTCAGTCCAATAACATGTTCAGCATGTGGTGTTTTTTTTTTTTTTTTTTTATCAAGCACTCCCATTCCTGAACAGAATTCAAGTGGCATATAATTGGAGAAAACAACTTTCTGACTGGAAGTAAATCATTTAAAAATTCTCTCATGTCAGGAGATCTGCCATAATAGTTAAAATAATATACCAATCATCACACGATGTGGTAGTGTGATATCAATACCTTAAACATGACTCCCAAACTTGTGAGAAAACAGATAAAAATAAGGGCTATGGTTTGGAACTTCTTTAAGGTTTTGGATGAAGACAACATGTTGGCTTGTGAAACAAATGTTGAAAGAACTTCCTCGGGGAGAAAAACAGCACATTTAACATATCAATATGATGAGTCACCCTAAGCACAATTATTGCTTTGATGGAGTATCCAAAGCGTTTCAGGAGGCCCAACTGTTGTTGGGCCTTACAACAACAAGCCAGCCTTACAGAAGCCATTAGGTCTCAAATCCCTCGGCAAAGCTTTTGACAAAACAAGAAAATTTGCCAAAGCTCTCATACTGGAAATTACCACTTTACGGGGCACTTCCACCCAGGTCAAAGATGGAAAAAATGCTTTTTCCTAACTGGTGTTGGTACTAACAACTATCTGTCACTGTGTTTCAGTTTGTTCTCCTGGTTACTGGGGCCGCAATTGTCTACACAGATGTAATTGTCACAATGGAGCATACTGCAGTGCTTACGATGGTGAATGCAAGTGCACCCCTGGATGGACTGGCCTTTACTGCACACAACGTTGGTCACAGTTCTAAAGACGAGTTGTATAAAAACTTTCAGAAAAAAGTTTTGTTTTTGGTCATTTGGGCAAAGAAAATTAACTATTTCAACCTTACTTTTGGGGGCAATGAAAAAAATATAGATCTCTGAAGTAAATAAGTCAGGATTTTCTATTGTTAATGCTCGACAGTGATTAACAGTGTCATACGCAGGTTATAAGAGACAGCTTTCAGAAAGACTGGAAAAGAAAGACACTATAGCACTCATATTCATTCACACAAAGATTAAAGAAAAGATTAAGAAAACTTATATGTACTGTCAAGTAAGGTAGAGATTAGATTAAGCTTAACAAAAGACAATGTGAACTGTCCCAAGTCCCTCGATATAGGGATAAACTTGCAGATTTCAAATTCAAAAATACTTTATTGATTCCAAAGAAAAATCAAATGTAACGGATATCAATTCAAATTCTAATTAATATGATTAACTATTAACAAAAGTTAACATAGTTACAATTAAGCAACTATGTTAACTTCAGTTATGCCAAACATAACTTTAAGGAAATGTAGTTTTTCTAAAGGGGGACTTGGTCAAAATTTTTGAAAACTACTGTTTATTACAAAAAGTTTATTACAAAATGCTAAAAGTGTTATAAACTTTTTGAAATGTACAAAGTATGATGAGGATTTCTTTTCAGGCTGTTCATTAGGCTTCTACGGGAAGGAGTGTTCACAGATCTGTCACTGTAGAAATGGGGCTTACTGTGACCACATCTCTGGAAAATGCACGTGTCGCACTGGCTATATGGGACAACATTGTGAACAAAGTATGTAGCACTACTCTTTTGTCACAGAACTTGGAGGTGCTTGTTCTTAAAAAAACAAAACAAAAAACCCCTGTTATTTTCCTTGTGTATCCCAAACAATTTATTCCAAATATTATCCAGTTGTATTTGGGACCTCATGTTTCTAAGTTCATCTCAATCATTGTTTCTTTTTGATGTTCCATTTCCAGAGTGTCCCCATGGACACTGTCGTCAGGGCTGTAACTGTCTAAACAACTCCACATGTGATCACATGACGGGAACATGTTATTGCAGCCCAGGGTGGAAGGGAGTGCGATGCAATGAAGGTGAGACAAATGGTTCTACAAATAAAATGTTCATTAAGTATTGACATTCAAGATATACAAGTAATACTGAAGTTGCTTTTATCCAAAACTACTTGCAGTTAAAGAACATTACAGAAGAGGATTAGGGCCACTGGAAAAAAAACAAAAAAACAACAAAAAACAGAATTTAATCTCAGAATCCTGAGAATTCAGATGTTCTGCTGCGTACAGGTGCAGTATTGCTGTACGCACGCTTCTGGGTCTCTTCCAAGTAGATCCATGGCCCATTGAGCTGTCCAGATGACAGTGAGGACCTTACGGAAGGAAAAACCCACTTCTTTTTTTTGCAGCAGACTTTTAAGCACCCTAAGAATGCTCAAAGGTCACTTGCATGTCACAGTCTTCCTTCCTTGGCTGTCTGCTTGAATAGATGATCTCAGATCCACCTTTGCTTTGGAGACATTAAATCATGTCTGTGTTCTTGTCCCAGGCCTGACAAAAACACAGGATGGAGTGGAGAGGGTCACTCCATCCTTTAACCTGCAACTTACCTTCTCTTCAGCAGTTTCAGTTCCCCTTTTGTGCTGCACCGTTCATTCATCTTTGCTCTCCTTTCAGTTCTCCTTTTTCCTAAACTCTCACCTAGCAGCTCCCCCCAGCGCAACATCTTGGAATCTTTGATTGCAGTTACACATTTTACATCATTTCAAGTTGATTGTCAAAATCACATCCATAACCTCTTTAGCTTCTCCAATTCAGCATCAAAACAACATTAATACAAGTATTTTGTATTGGTTCTTATTCAATTACTCAAAAAATGTTTAGTCTTCATTCTTTAAAACTCTCTGCAGGTTGGAAACTTCTTACTCTTTTTTCAGGAAGCCTGTTGTTCCTTTTCATGGCTTGACAGCACTCATTTCTTATGATTTGTCATGATTTGCGGGTTTTGATGGTGAGGAAGATGCAGGTGAGCCCAGGTTGAAAGTTATGAATATTTAATAATAACTCCAGCACACAGAACGGAACAACTGGGAAGCAAGACGTACGACCATAGACAAGGACCCAACAAGGAACAAAGACCATAGGTATCCACCTGTGGTCTTTGTTCCCTGTTGGGTACACAATACACAAGGAGAGCAGGAACAAGACACACCTGGGAACAATCAGGATAGGACGGCACAGAGACTCACAGGGGAACAGAAGTAAAAAAAACACAGAGAAGCCTCAAAATACACAGAAAACACAGATCCTCACATGATTAAATACAAAAATAAATAGAATTAAAGCAAAGCTTGCATGAAACAAAACAGAAAAGCACAACCTCATTGATCTTATTGAAGTTTGATTTTGCTGTTAGGTCTAGATGTTACTTTATATGATTAATTTTACAGGTAATTCCATGTGTTGTTACTGGTAAACCAAAATGTCCAGCATGGGGAAATGGGATGATCTTGAGAAAAAATGATACTTAATGACAAGAGTCATAAACATTCGTGCAGACTCTTTCATGTTCATGATGGATGTTATGTCATATTTATGACTGTCATAAATATGACCCCTTCTAATAAGGTTTTCCCACAGTTTTTGTGTAATTTGCCTTTTGCTGCAGCCTCTTTGACAGTCATCATGCACGTAAGAATTAGGCTGCATCCACACTGCAGACTGAAGTGACCCAACTCCAATTTTTTGATGTAATGCGACCTGTATCCGATCTTTTCATGACAGTCTGAACAGCACAGGTCGGATTCTTTTTGAATGTGACTTTTTAACAAAATGTGACTCTAAAACAAAAGAGATGGTTCTTGATTTTTGTAGGGTGCCCCTCTTGCCTCAGCCTACCATCATTAATGGCACTGAGGTAGAGGTGGTCATAACATATAAATACTTGGGCCTACAACTGGACAATAAGTTGAACTGGTTTTCCAATATAGACAATGTGTACAAGAAAGCACAGAGTAGAATGTACTTCTTGAGGAGACTGGCCTCCTTCAATGTGTGCTCTAAGCTCCTGTATATGTTTTATAAGTCCATTGTACTGTAATATTTTATGCTGCTGTTTGTTGCGGGGCCAGTGCAAAGAAGAGGGACATACAGAGATTGAATCACCTCATCCGCAGAGCTGGCTCTGTGGTCGGTGTGAACCTGGAGTCTGTGGAGACAGTGGTGGAACAGAGGACAATGTCTAAACTCAGTTTAGTCCTGGAGAACACAAAGACATCCCCTGCATACTGTTTTCTCCAACCAGAGGAGCTCCCGCAGTGACAGGTTTCTTTCACTGGGATGTTCAACTGAGAGGTTTAAAAACTCCTTTGTCCCACGGGCCATTAGACTTCACAATGCTGTGACTTCTGGGAGGGTTAAGGGAGGGAGACGGAGTAATTAGCATTTTTAATCTATTTATTGTATTTAAGTTCTTTTACTAGATCACTTTTAATGCGTGAATTAATGTGTGAGCAACAGACAATCTTAATTTCCCTATGGGATAATAAAGTTTTTTACCTTACCGATTTACCTTAAATCGACGTCAGGTTGATTCAAATGCGACCTAACGTCCAGGTAGTCCAGGTAGGATATGAGGAAAATCTAATATCCTGATATATTTTTGCTATATCATGATATACAATATATATCACGATATTCTTAAATGAGCTCCAATGTTATTTTAAATTAGACTCCTTGCAGCATGATGTCACCCACGCAAGTTCCCGCCCCCATTTCCCTGCTAGACTTAAATGTAAGCTCAATAAAAAGGGATGCAGTATTTTGCTATGAACTGTCTACACTATGACAGGTGAGAAGGTGAGAAATAAGTTTTAACTAAGAAAAAAATAGCAAAGGAGTAGGTCAGTTATGTTTGACTTTGACAAACTTAAATAGATGTGCTGTGGAATAAGATGTAAAAAAAGCGACCTACACAAACTAAATAAATTTGTGGTACAACCATTGTGGCAATAGTTTTATAACATGTTTCGCAAATTACCTCATTTTGTTCAACATTCTCCATATAAAATCCAAACCACTACCAAATTATTGATCCAGCGCTGTTTCTTTTCAGAACTAGTTAGTTCATCTAATTCTCTTCAGTTTCCGTCTCATTCACAGCTCGCCTCAAGCTCTTGCTGTCACAATATTGTTTGTTTTCTCCGCGCAGCGTGATTGGTAGAAAATTTTCAGGTTGGGACGGGGAGGGACTCGTGATGCATTCATAGGGTGTTGGATAAACCATACTCGCAGTGAATCTGACGGCGAAAGTTTTTTATTTGAACGATAATATATACTCGATGGTTGCGATATAGCCATTTTAACAATCGTAAATCGAAAAAATATCGTGATACATTGAGTATACCCAATGCCCAGCCCCAGTCCATGTCGCATTCATCCAACCTGAATGTCACTGATATTGACACAAATGTCACTATTCTGCGTCCTGATGCGCACAAGCAGGACGAATAACAACAACTATGATGACGATTAAATTGTTAATATGCTTCTGCGGTCGGACAACAACTTCAAATGTGTAAACTATGCTCCACTGTTAGCATCCGTGTTTACGTCTCCAAAAACTGAGCACTTCTTATTTTTATGGTGGTTGGCAGAACACTGAGCACTGTGCATATAAGACACTTTCAGGTTGTTTGGCCGTTCACATTGCAGAATACATACAGGTTGGATTTATTTGGAAGTGTGAATGGCCAAGGCAAAAACTCCAATTAGACAAAAAAATCGTAATTGAGTCACTTCAAGCTGCAGTTTCCATCTGACTTATTTGGTTGAAAAATAGAATGAAACTGTTTCTTCTTCTCTCTGCAGGTGGTGTAGTGGTGTTTGGAAGCTTCAACAATTTGACCAGCGCATCCTTACACGTAGACACCTACCAGATAGGAGTCATTTCAGGAATCATAGTTCTAGTGTTTTTGGTACTTCTTGCCCTGCCCCTATTCATCATCTACCGAAATAAACAGAAGAGTAAAGAGGCTACAATGCCAGCTGTAATCTACACTCCTGCTATCGGGATCACATCTAATTACACTAGAGCAGGTGAATTAAAGTTGAATATCGATTAAAATGTGTCCCCCATAATCAAACATATGTCTAATAAGTGCTCAGTTACTTTTTGATACCTACAAATTTCAAACATCTAACGAATATGTTTACAGATACGGCATATTGTTGTTGTATAGCAACATGCCATCACCCCAGTTACCATACCCCTTACAAATGTATCACAACATGTTTCTTTGATACAACATGCACAGTAAAAATGCCAGTGTTGAATTAATACCCAAAAGTGTCTATATGTATCCAAGGTGTCCAAGGTGTTAAAGTAACACTTTTGAAAGTGTTAAAAGATTGACACCCATTGTTTTGTTAAATTAACATTGGTCTATAATACTGAAATGGGTTTAAGAAAAGATAAACTTTCCATTTCTGTGTATTGTTTTGAATATTTTCCACTGGATTTGATTGATATTGACAGTTTGTGGGTCAATTATTTACTTTTTAAACACCACAACATTACACTGGTGTTACTTTTAATATATTTTAACACCAGCACTGTTGTAAATGTTAATGTGACACTCTGTATTGTTGAATTTAACACCAGCTGACTTGGACACATATAGACACTTTTGGGTGTTAATTCAACACTGGCATTTTTACTGTGTGTGATACATGCCATATCATGTATCACAACATGTTTCTTTGATACAACATACATGCCATCTCATGTATCACAACATGATACGTGATGCGTGACATGTGACATGTCACAACTATGGCAGTAGTCACAACATGCTTTTTCAATGCAGAGTTTATGCTGGTCCAGAAATGCTCCTGTACCAGCATTTTTATTCTACCAGCTATTTGTGTCCATCAAACTGTATGCTCTACAGTCAAAATATGTGTTTTGAAGCCAACTCAAAAGAATCATGCAGAAAGCTCTGCTAACAGTTATTGTCCTGTTTTAACTTTTAGATACTTACACTCCATCATATGAAGCCCACCCCAGCAACTACTTCTCCAACCCCAGTTACCATACCCTTACCCAATGCATCAGTATGCCTCATGTCAAGGGTGGTCAATGTGCAAAGGTAAGAGCAAAGATATGCATACTGTACAGAGGGATAAAAACAAATCCCTAAACCATCTGTTATTTGTTAGGCTGGTAGCAATCTATTTCCTAACATGGAGAATGTGGCTCTTGGTGCTCTTACTGGAACCAGGCTTAGCAACTGGGAACAAGGGGTCCACTTCAATGAACTGGGTGAGTTGCAGAGTGCAAACAGTTTAAATAGTGTCACATGTTGGTGGTGTTTCATAATTTTACTATAAAATCTTACAGTTTGCAAAAAAATATTTGAGTTACAACTAATTGTAACTCAAATAGTATCCAATATTATTGGATTAAAATTAGTTCCAGTTGATTAACATAACCAAACATAACCTCTAAATCGAAATTTTTGTGATAAATTGTCTAAAAAGGTAACTTAGGATTCTCTCTTTAATTGTGATATTTGTGTTTAAATTTTGGGTAGTTCTATAATATTGTACCTAAAACCATCTCAGTTGGTACAACTTTGCTACAGTTATGTGTTCAGGTATAAAACCATCTCACAGCCCATCTGTAGCTCCTATTGTTTTTAATTCCGTTTTTCCATTCTTATTACATTTTTTCTTCTGAAACTCATACTGCAGCCTCCCCCTGAAACTTTTTACAACTTTTATTTGGTTTCCAAGTTCATTTCCCACACTGCTACTCAAATACAAATATTGAGGCAGGTTCACCTGTAGGTGGCACTATGGTAGAAAATATGCGTTTTAAATTATAACTCCAAAACTGGAAGTCTCATTAACAAAACTGATGTGGCCAAAGTTTCTTGGAAATATTCCCAAACTGGTGAGCCACTGTGCAAATATTTTTGGCCTGAAATTTCTTTCAGCAAAGAGACATTAAAATTGCCTTTTGAAAATTATTAAAAGTGTCATGATGGGTTTAACGGATCTTACCCAAATGCATATGAGACGGGTGAAATATGAAAAGTTTATTTATAGAAAAACAACAAAAGAAGTGAAGCGGGTCCAGAAACTGCACGGCTGCTCTTGGTGCACTGGGAAAATATAGCGTATATATATATATAGAAAATATAGAAAATATATAGAGCATGGTGAGTTCAGGTTTGCTGGGAAACGGGAGGTTGCGAATGAGAAATGGGTAAACTTACTGGCACTGTGTGTTCAAACGATTTCGAGGGGACTGGTCGGTCCTCGAGTTCCTTCAGACCTATTGAGTTGTATCTCCGTGGAGCTTGGTGGTTCGGGGAGTGGCGTTGGAGGGCGGACAGGAAGGCTTGTCCCTGAAGGAGGCAGAGGGTAGGTGGAACGGCCAGTCGGAGATGATCAGCCTCCGGTGTGAGGATGACATCATCGATTATGATGTGGCCCGCCAGCTCTCGGACTCCATCTAGTGGGGAGAAACTCAGCAACCCAAAGGAACAAACTAAAACCCCAGAACCTAACAAAAAGGGGATTTTTTTCACTCCATTTCATCTTGTGGACATAATATTTTGCTATGATTATAAGATTCACTATATATATTTCATCTAAAGAAAAAGTCAGATTGTTAAAGATGAGTAAAACATGTAAATTTGATAAAACAATATTTTTTTTCAAATTTTTTCTGTAAGGAGTTTCTGCAAGCCCGACCATTGTATTGTAGTGTGAGAACATTCCATAAATAAATGTCCACACACTGACAAAAAGAGCAATTTTTGCTGACATCTGGAGCGAAGCGACAAATATTATTTTTAACTGGATAATATCTATGTAAAATCTTAAATAAAAATTCTTTGATCCCTACTATATATCTATGAGGCAATAAAAAGATTGTACTCCACAATTTTTTGCTCAAATAATCCCATATATGTTTACTTGTGGGAGTGGAGAAAATTAGTTTTGATAAAGCCGTTTGTAAATTTCTTATTCATTATTCATTCCTTCAATTGAAATTGAGTCATGAAGGTTTAAATCGTTCGGATGTTTGGTTTGTGCTAAACACAGTAAACTATGAGCAAACAGTTTTAATGACCACTTCAATTTTTTTTTTGACATATCTCTATGTCATTGTTGTTCATAAAATAGGCATACCACTTACCTCAGATTTATCAAATTAATATTATCAACCCACTTATGAAGACATAAACATTTAAACCTCCTTCAGCAAGAGTTTGACAGTACAGATTTTTATTTTATTTTATGGGCTTTATTTTTCCATATAAACTTGATGAGAATTTTATCCAGATCAGAACAGAGCGATTTACTAACATCTACTGTGAAAAGATGACACCCTTGACATTCCTTCTGCTTTGCTTAATACTACTCCATAAATAGTACCATAAATAGTTAAATCCCTAGCTAACCAACTGTGAAATTTCTTTTTAATAGATTTACAAACAGGGGTAAAATGTTATTGTGGTCAGTGGAGAAGTTTGCATGTTCTCCCTGTGCATGCGTGGGTTTTCTCTGGGGCTTCTCCCCACACTTCAAAAACTTCTCGCTAGGTGTGAGTGTATGTGTGCTTGGTTATTTGTCCTGTCTGTCTCTGTGTTGCCCTGCGACAGACTGCTAGCGACCTGTCCAGGGTGACCCCGCCTCTCGCCCGAAATGTTCATTGGTTCGTGAAATGTTCGTCCAGCAGCCCTCCCAACCTCAGGGACAAGAGTGCATGGACGACAAAGGAGAGGAGGCAATGACAAAGGAAATGAAAAAGAAAATATATACATTTCTTACAAAAACACGTGTAAGGAAAAAAAAAATATTATACATGTTTTGATGACAGCACATGTATAAAGGAAAGGAAAAACAAAACATATACATTCTTGATGACAACAAATATGTAAGAATATACATATATATATATATAAAATTCCCTTCTCACCCTCTGCGGGTAGTCTCTCTCTCTTTCATCCTCTGAGCTCGGGTCCTCTACCAGAGGCCTGGGAGCTTGAGGGTTCTCCTCCAGTATCTTGGCTGTGCCTAGAACTGCACATTTCTGGACTGAGATGTCTGATGTTGTTCCTGGGATCTGTTTGAGCCACTGCTCCAGTTTGGGAGTGACTGTGGCCCCGATGACCACAGGCACCACTGTGGTCTTCACCTTCCAGGCCTTCTCCAGTTCCTCTCTGGGGCCCTGGTATTTTTCCAGTTTCTCATGCTCCTTTTTCCTGATGTTGTGGTCACTTGGTATTGCTACATCCACCACAACGGCTTTCCTTTGTTCTTTATCCACCACAATGTCCGGTTGGTTCGCCATTACCATCTTGTCTGTCTGGATCTGGAAGTCCCACAGGATCTTAGCTCGGTCATTCTCCACCACCTTTGGGGGTGTTCCCCACTTTGACCTCCACGTTTTAAGCGGGTCAGAAGAGGACGTGCTGGTCTCAGCCTCCTGGCGGCGTTCAGTTTGTCACCTAATCGACTCAAAACCTTCCGTGATAGACACATCGCACCGCTGCTCTATTGAACAGCTCAGAAACAATATGAAATGGAAAAAAAGTTATTAACTGATTAAGTCGTGTTTTAGATTGTTCTCGTCAGTCACGGCTGATTAGTGGGTGAACTCACGGCTGCACAATGAACCCATTGATTCTTTACATCATACAGCCTGTGTCAGGGTTCCTGTGTGTGTGTGTGTGTGAGTGAGGCATCTGTTCCAGCGAGGATCTTGGTGGAGAACCTGGGCAGCCTACGCAGGTGGATCTCATCTGCCTCATCAGTGTTGGGGATAAAGGAGCAGCAGAACATTCACTCAGTGCTGGATGATTAACGTGCACCGGTCAGTCTCTGGATTTTCTCTGGACCAAGTTCCTTTGTTCTCTCCTCCTGAGGATTTCCCTCCAAGTCTGCCTGCCCGCTGTTCCCTCCACACCTCTCCACCA
>NW_015114761.1:73717-74512 GCF_001443285.1 Poecilia latipinna | reverse complement strand
CAGTCATCTTCATGTGGACCGCCTGGAGGCGGTCATTAAAAGGGGGGTAGTGTCAGGGTTCCTGTGTGTGTGTGTGTGTGTGTGAGTGAGGCATCTGTTCCAGCGAGGATCTTGGTGGAGAACCTGGGCAGCCTACGCAGGTGGATCTCATCTGCCTCATCAGTGTTGGGGATAAAGGAGCAGCAGAACATTCACTCAGTGCTGGATGATTAACGTGCACCGGTAGTCTCTCTAGCCGTTTCTTGTGGTTACTAGTTGATTTGATCTGTCTCTGCAGTACTTTACCAGTGGTTTCAAGTCCCTGTGTTTGCCTGCCTCTAGGTCAGTCTCTGGATTTTCTCTGGACCAAGTTCCTTTGTTCTCTCCTCCTGAGGATTTCCCTCCAAGTCTGCCTGCCCGCTGTTCCCTCCACACCTCTCCACCAGTTCTCCGGCTCCAATCATTACCATCCTCACTCCTCTCAGGAACCTCTGTGACCTATCTCCACACTGGATCTTGGCAATTCCCCATGCCTCAACCATAGCCATTCTAAAGTAAGCCTTTTCTCTGTGCATCGCTGAACATCCATTTTTTGAGCCACCAGTAACCCCGCTCTCATTCCAGGCACCTCCGATTGTTTGACACTACCGCCCCTCAGAGGACAAAGAAGATTTGCCTGTTGACTAAAGAAAGAGAATAAAAATCTTACCTTACTCTGGCTTGTTGATTTTGCATGTGGGTCAGAAGGTTAAAGCCGAACATGGCACGCAGAGCCAAACTCGGCGTTCTGACAAGAAAAAGAAATGACATTCATGC
>NW_015114761.1:66216-69862 GCF_001443285.1 Poecilia latipinna | reverse complement strand
TGGTTTGTTAAGGGGAAGAGCGCTAAAATGGGCGGAGGCTAATTTTGGACAGCAAGTCGTTTTTCAGGGAACTTATGACTCGTTTGTGTCCACATTTAAACAGACATTTGGGTATACTGAATCACGTTCTGATATCACCCGCAAGCTGTGGAATTTGAAGCAGGGTCGTCAAGCTGTAGCAGATTTTGCTATTGACTTTAGAACCCTGGCAGCCTCTTCTGGTTGGAACACAGAGGCATTGAAGGGAGCTTTTCTACAAGCTCTGAACGAGAACATTAAAGATGAACTGGCTTACAGAGATGAACCAGGCTCATTAGAGGATCTAATCTCTATGGCTATCAGGATTGACAATAGGGTCAGAGACAGGACCCGTTCTAAGAGAGAACTGAGTATATGCCCAAACAGAGTGGAATTCAATTTTGCCCCCACAGATCAATCCCCAGAGGAACCTATGCAAATAGGAAGAACCAGACTGACTCCTGAAGAACGACAGCGTCGCATGAGGTCTGGCGCCTGCCTTTACTGTGGTCAAACAGGGCACTACATTGCTAACTGTAAGAACCTGCCAAAAGACAAAGCCCATCATTAGCTACGGGAGAAGTGGTGGGCCACTCTAAGAAAGCCTCCCGTTTAACTCTACCATGTTCACTGATTACAAGTAATCAGTCCTTTCAGACATTCGTTTTAATAGATTCTGGTTGTGAACAGAACCTTATTGATGATAACCTTGTAAATCAACTCCAGATACCCTCTGTTCCTCTTCCAGCCCCAGTCTTGGTTTCTGCACTTAATGGTAAAGCCTTACCTGTCATAACTCATCGCACAATTCCCATTGAGCTTTTGGTTTCAGGAAATCATCGTGAGGAAATCACCTTTTTTGTATTCCCTTCTCCCCAGTCTCCAGTGGTTCTAGGCTATCCATGGCTTCTCCGTCATAATCCTCACCTTGATTGGAGGAACAGTCGGGTAGAGTCCTGGAGCACATACTGTCTGTCATCGTGTCTTCACTCTGCTCTTCCCTCAGTAGTTTCTCAGCCTGCAGATGAACCCTCTCCAGTGGACTTGGCCAGTGTACCATCTGAATACCATGACCTTCGCATGGTTTTCAGTAAGTCAAATGCTCTCTCTCTTCCTCCTCACCATCCATACGATTGTGCCATTGACCTACTTCCAGGAGCACCACTACCTACCAGCCGTTTGTACAGCATATCCAAACCGGAGAGGGAGAGCATGGAGAAATACATCAGTGAGTCCTTTGCAGCTGGCATCATCCGTTCATCCACTTCACCTTTGGGAGCCGGGTTTTTCTTCGTTGGTAAGAAGGATGGAACACTCAGACCATGTATTGACTACAGAGCCTTAAACCAAATCACGGTAAAGAATAAATACCCACTGCCATTACTTGCCTCAGCTTTTGAACTCGTTCAGGGAGCCACCCTTTTTACTAAACTCGACCTCCGTAATGCTTACCACTTGATCAGAATCCGGGAGGGAGACGAGTGGAAAACAGCATTCAGGACACCTCTTGGCCATTTTGAGTATTTGGTTATGCCCTTTGGCCTCATGAATGCACCTGCAGTGTTCCAATCGCTAGTCAATGATGTCCTCAGGGACTATCTTAATCAGTTTGTCTTTGTTTATCTTGACGACATTCTCATTTTTTCAAGATCTTTAGAGGAACACAAGACACATGTCCGCCTGGTCCTCCAGCGCCTTTTGGAGAATCGGCTGTTCATCAAGGCGGAGAAATGTGAATTCCATGCCTCTTCAGTAACATTCCTTGGTTATGTTTTGGGAAGCGGGCAGGTGAAGACAGATCCAGCAAAGGTTCAAGCAGTCTTGGACTGGCCTACTCCCACGTCTCGCAAGCAGCTTCAACGTTTTCTGGGGTTTGCTAATTTCTACCGTCGTTTCATTAAAAACTATAGCCAAACTGTTCTTCCCCTTACCCGCCTCACTTCCACCAAGGCTAGTTTCAGTTGGTCACCTGAAGCTGAACAAAGTTTCATAGATTTGAAGAGGAGGTTTGCCAATGTACCCATCCTCATTCAACCAGACCCATTTAGACAGTTTATTGTTGAAGTGGATGCCTCTGATTCAGGAGTAGGGGCAGTTCTGTCACAGATTTCTTCCATTGATGACAAATTGCACCCCTGTGCATTCTTCTCCCGTCGTCTCTCACCAGCGGAGAGAAACTATGATGTAGGTGATAGAGAGCTCCTGGCAATAAAGATGGCTTTTGATGAATGGCGTCACTGGTTAGAGGGGGCTGAGCATCCCATTGTTGTCTGGACAGATCACAAGAATCTAGCCTACCTTCAACAGGCCAAGAGATTAAATCCTAGACAGTCTCGCTGGTCCCTCTTTTTCTCCAGGTTCAATTTTACCATTTCTTACAGACCTGGATCCAAGAACACCAAGCCAGATGCACTTTCGAGACAATTTTCCCCTGATCATGACATGCCTGAAACCACAATCATTCCACCATCAATTATTATCGGAACTCTTTCTTGGAGGGTTAGAGACCAGGTTCTGGCTGCTCAACAGACTGAACCCAGTCCCATTAATACACCACCCAACCATCTGTACGTTCCTTCATCCGTTAGAGCTCGTCTCATTCATTGGGCCCATACTGCAAAATTTTCTTGTCATCCTGGCATTAACAGAACAGTCTCGCTAATCAGACGAAACTTTTGGTGGCCATCTTTGTATAGAGATGTCAAGGACTATGTGCTTGCCTGTCCCATTTGTGCTCGCAATAAAACTCGCAATCAACCCCCTAGTGGGTTACTTCAACCTCTTCCAGTTCCCAATCGTCCGTGGTCGCATATAGCTTTAGACTTTGTTACTGGACTACCACCTTCACAGGGTTTCACCACCATTCTCTCTATCATTGACCGCTTCTCTAAGGCCTGTCATCTAGTTCCCTTACGTAAACTTCCCACTGCCATCCAAACTGCCCATCTTCTAACTAAACATGTGTTTCGTCTGCATGGCATCCCCTCAGAGATTCTGTCGGACAGAGGTCCACAGTTTGTTTCTAGAGTTTGGAAGGAGTTTGGCTCGGCACTTGGAGCTAAGGTAACCCTCAGTTCTGGGTTTCATCCCCAAACTAATGGTCAGACTGAGCGTCTGAACCAGGAGCTTGAAGCTACCCTTCGTTGTCTCTGCTCGTCACATCCTTCATCCTGGAGTGTGCACTTGCCTTGGGTGGAGTATGCCCACAACAGCCACACCTCAACAGCCACTGGCCTATCACCTTTCGAGTCCTCTCTTGGTTATCAGCCTCCTCTGTTTCCATCAGACGAGCAACAAATATCCGTCACCTCTGTCCACCATCACCTCCGCCGTTGCAGACGCATCTGGGCTCAGACCAGGGCTGCTCTCAACCGGACAGCCGAGGCAAACCGCAGATGGGCTGATCGTAAGAGAACCCCTGCACCGTCGTATTCACCTGGACAAGAGGTCTGGTTATCCACTCGTGACATCAATATCAAAGCATCCAATCGTAAGCTTTCCCCTCGCTTTATTGGTCCCTTTGAAATAACCTCTGTTCTCAGTCCTTCAGCCGTACGCCTCAGGCTTCCTGATGGGTTAAAGATCCACCCAGTGTTTCATGTTTCTCTTATTAAACCAGCCCGTTCCA
>NW_015114761.1:53099-62301 GCF_001443285.1 Poecilia latipinna | reverse complement strand
GCAATTCCCCATGCCTCAACCATAGCCATTCTAAAGCACCTCCGATTGTTTGACACTACCGCCCCTCAGAGGACAAAGAAGATTTGCCTGTTGACTAAAGAAAGAGAATAAAAATCTTACCTTACTCTGGCTTGTTGATTTTGCATGTGGGTCAGAAGGTTAAAGCCGAACATGGCAGCCTGCAATCTTTTAGGGTACGCAGTACCCTACCGTACCCGCCTACTTTCACCCCTGCCTGTGACCAGAACCATAACCCTCATCAGAGGGTTTAGTGTTTAGTGTTTTTGGAAGTATCTTTTTTGGTACTGGAATCAAGCACAATGTTTTCCATAGTTCTGATTCTCTATGGAGCCTCAGGTTCAAGTTAAAGAGGTACTGCAGGATTCCACTTAACTGACCTGAACATTATCATACATAATACATACAAACATATTAATATATATAAATATATATTAATATGATATTTTCCCAGGGTGAGATTTCTCTCTTTTCACCTGGTCAGCAGTAATCATAAAACTGCAAGCAGACAATGTGTAGGAAGAGGGGAAGGGAGTCTAGGGAGTCAAACCGGTTAAAAACTGATTCAACTTGTTTGCCCATTTGAGATCCCCCCACCAGGGCTTTCCTCGTCAGTTAGGCGATCTCTCTCATCCCAGAGAGAGCTGCAGAGAAGCTAGAGAAGCATTATTTTTTAATTATTTTTCTTCCAGCTTTCTCTTACACATTAGTCTTTCTCTTCACACAGTTTGTTTCAGCTGTTTTTGTATGCTTTTGAGTTCTGACTGATCACCAGAATTAAAGGCTCTCTTAAGCAGAGTTAAGAAGAGTTTTCAATCCTCATGGTTTGTTGTCGGGTAGCATTTGACCTTTTTTGTGGGGATAGAATTGTCCACACAGAAAGCAATGTAGTCAGAGATGCACACAGCTAAGCTGTCGGTGTTTATTGTATTCTTTAAAGATAGTTGTAGATAAACCTTTATGGAAGAAACCTCTCAATCAAGATGACATAATGAACCCGAAATATCTTAGGGGCACCAGCACCCCTCCCAACTCCACTAGGAGAAGATGGATAATTGCAAATTATCCATCCACACACCTGTGTGAGCAACTACAACGTATTGTTTGATGAACTTTTTTTTTTCTAAAAACACATCAACATGGTGAGGAACTACAGCCTTATCTTGTTTGTAATGTTTCTAATTATGACCTCTTTAACAATGTACCTTTCTTTATACTAGGAGCCTGTGGAGTTGACATGACTTGCATTGGAAAATCACTGCAAGGTATGTCCTACCTGTTTAAATCAAGGTATGATTTAAATTGTAAATTTTATAATTGATATTTATTTAAAACTGGCTATCCTATTTTTGTTACTCAGACATGGTAAAGGGTGCTGACTATCTTGCAAGTTCCTCTTCTCTTGTCAGCTCTGAAAACCCATATGCCACAATAAAGGACCCCCCCTCGCCAACATCCAAAAACACTGAAAGTAGCTATATGGAAATGAAATCACCCACCAGGAGAGATTCAGCATATGCAGAAATTAATGACACCAGTCCGACTAATAGCGAGAAGGTTGATAAAACTGGTAAGGCTTTTAATGCTAGATTTGATTTTTTTTTTAATTATTTTTTTTTGACCAGTGTAAGCATGTGAAAACACAAAATTATTCTGATTTTTCATGTTAGGATTAGGCTCCAAAAGAAATATTAAATAAATTCCCTATAAAAAGAAATGACCATCTTTTGCTTTCAAAATCAATCATGATAAAGAAAACTGGGCTTTTATTGACAAAAATTAAAAAAAAAAATCCTGTGGAAAACGTGATAACTGATTTCTACAACAAAAACAAGACAAATAAAATATTCAACCTAAAGTTTGGTGGACGGGGGATTTACGATGTGAGGTTGTTTTTCAGAAGCTGGGCTTGGCCTCTTAGTTCAGGGGTGGGAATCTCTAGGCCTCGAGGGCTGCAGCTTTTAAATGTCTCTACTTTCAAATAATTATAGTCAAATAATCAAGTCATTAGAAGGACTCTGAGGGCCAGTGTTCGGCAGCTCTTAAATGTCTCTCAGGTCAACACACTTCAATGAAAATGCAGTCAGTTCTCCAAAGACTGGGATTGTCCACCCCTGCTTTAGTTCCAGTGGAAGGAACTCTAAATGCTTCAGCATACCAAGACATTTTGGACAATTCCTTGGTCCACGCTTTCTAGGGACAGTTTGCAGCTGGCCCTTTTCTCTTCCAACATGACTGTGCACCAGTGCACAAAGCAAGGACCTTACAGACATGGATAGCAGAGTCTGGAGTGGATAAACTTGACTGGGCTGCACAGAGTCCTGACTTCAACCCAATAGAGCCAGGCCTTCTTGTCCAACATCAACCAACCTAATGTTGGACCCTACCCTAATGTGCTCCTGGAAGAATGGTCAAAAATCCCCATAAACACTCCTAAATCCTAAACCTTGTGGACAGCCTTCCCAAAAGATTTAAAGCTGTTTTAGATGGAAGGGGAGGACCAATGTCAAATTGAACCCTGGGATGTCACTTAAGCTAAAGGCAGGTGACCGAATACTTTTGGCAATATAGTGTATGTCAACTGCTGGAACTTGTAACTTCTTCAGTGTCTGTCTCTCTCAAACAAACAGAGTGTTATCTCAGTTTGTCAAGAATGGTCTGATTAGTAGGCAGGTTTACACGTGTGCCATATTCCTTCCAGAGTGAAAACTCCATGGGATGTGCATTAAAGATTTTTTTTGTATCCATTCCTCCTCAAAAAAATTTTTCTGAGTTGCTCGGAATGCTTTTTTTCCATACTGTAATGCTACCCAGAAATACTGATCAGTGAATAGACAGGTGGCTTGATATCACAATCCCTGGAGACTGCATTAATATGATCTATGATTCTACTCATTACTACTAGCACCATTTGGCTGGATTAAAGAATTAAAAAAAAAAAAATCTTTGTCAAAAAAGCAAAATTTTGTTGATCAAGATTGATTTATAAAAGCAGTAAAAAGGGTAAAACATCCAAGGGGAAGGGCTACATTAACTATCCTTTTATGTCTTTTCAGGTATATTTTCAGGGTTTCACATCGGTTGATGCTGATAATTATTGATTAGTTTTTTGTGTTAAATTTTTGACAAACGATTGATGGATTGGTCTGTTCTAATTTATTTAATATAATAAGCTCTAAGTTGTAGGTATCTATTGAATTATCGATGTAAGTTTTTTCATATTTTGGAAGCTTTCTAGCCATCCATCCAATTCCCTTGTTTGTCTACTGTACTGTACCATAAATTCTGTGTCAAATTTAGGCAGCATAAATTGATTGTCTTATGCAATTTCAATAGGTTAGCATCCATCTAGATTTTAGATGTGCGCCATTATTTGAGTGTGAAACATGAAATAGGGTCTGTTTGGTTTGGTTGATTCGATAGAGTTCAGCAATAAGAGCCAAATTCAGGTTGTCAGATTTTATTAATAAGTCAAATGTAATTAAACATTTTATGTTTACGAATTACAAGATGCAAGCAGACTTATTTTTGATTTCAGAGATGACTATCAAAACCATCCAACCCACTGGAGTAAGCGACACCCATCTACAGTTTGGAAAGGAGTCAACTGACCAGGCAAAAAACAACCACTGTGATTGTGACACTCTGCCACCCACAGAAAGTTTTTTGTCAGAGACCAAGGAGGTGGATTGTGAGTAAAGGCAAAGAAACTCAGAACCAAGACCAGCTCTCAAGTACTGTCTTTGGCTCCAGCATTAAATAATCATTATTAAATATCCCTGGAGTATATATTATTGTTATTATTATTATTATTATTATTATTATTATTATTATTATCAATATCAATATGTCTGGGCTCATTCCTTCTATCACATGGATCTGAGATAGAATAGAGTTCTTTATGTAAAGGATTTATGATGAAAATCTTTCCTTTGTATTTTTTCACATTTATTCTTATTGCAAAATGTATAAATTTAATTTTTAATCTTGTGTGTATGTATGTTTTTTCTTTTTCATAAAGTGTTAAATATTTACACTCCCCACAAAGTTAGAAATATTTGGATTTTAGGAGAAATTTATGGAAAGCAAAAAGTTCATGCTACAGTGCTACACTACACACTACAGCCTGAAGCGACCCAGATTCGATTTTTTTGCCTTTATGCAACCTGTATCTAATCTTTTCATGACCATCTGAATAACAAAGATCAGATTTTTACAAATGCAACTCGGACCATTTGGATATGTGGTCATCAACATTTCCCAGCAAAATGTTGATCAAATGCTCCCTCTGACTCCTTCTATTGGCGATGTTTTTTATCAGAGCCCGTTTCACAACTATGCGGCTCGTGTAATTGTGAAATTGCGAAAGCAAGTTGTGTGATTGTCTACACACCTTGATCAACTTAAAAATAATCAAACCTGTTTCGAGTTAATCTGCTGATCTGACTAAGTTTTCTTTTTCAGTGAGAGTTACCTTACATTGCAAATTTAGTATTTACATTCAAGTGAGGTTTTCACATCCTTATATTTTTATTTTATTTATTTTGTGTGTTTTATGTTATTGTCTGAGGACAAATGTGGTTCAGTTTCATCGTTTATGTTTAAACAAGATTAAAATTATGAAAAACATTGGGTTTAGTGCTTCTTGGTCTAAATAACCCAAATAAATAACTGAACGAAGTTAGGTTTCAGTGTACTTAGATGCCTTCCAGCTTCTTACTGTCCATAAAATAAGTTTGCATTGCTGCCACACATTATAACAGCAGGGAAAAAATTGCGTAAATTTACGCCATACGCACAAGTTGGCATGGATAAAATTGAACATCCATCCATGTAACGCTATACATTCACTACTGCACATGCAGGACACTTTTAGGTTGTTTCCAGTTCACAAGCAAGATCACGTGCAAGTTGCATAATGTGAACAACTATGCAAAAAATAAATAAACCCATTTCGGCCACTTGTATCCGTGATCTCGTTCTTTCGGTCATGACCCACAGCTCATAACGATAGATGAGGGTGGGAACATAGATTGACCGGTAAATCGAGAGCTTCGCTTTTTGACTCAGCTCTCTCTTCACCACAACGGACCGGTACAGCGCCCATTTCGCAGCAGACGCTGCCCCAATCCGCCTGTCGATCTCCCGCTCCCTCATTCGTAAACAAGATCCCCAGATACTTAAACTCTTCCACTTTACTCCTCTCCTGACCCGGAGAGTGCCGTCTCCGGGTCAGGGGGGTCGTCCTGACCCGGAGAAGGCACTCTACCCTTTTCTGGCTCAGATTTGGAGGCACTAGGTTTCATCCCGGCCGCTTCACACTCGGCTGCGAACCGCTCCAGTGAGAGCTGCGGATCACGGCTTGATGAAGCCACATCATCCGCAAAAAGCAGAGATGCGATCCTAGGCCACCAAAATGGATTCCTAGGGTGCGCCTAGAAATTCCGTCCATGAAAGTAATGAACAGAATCGGTGACAAAGGGCAGCCAACTCTTACTGGAAACGAGCCCGACTTACTGCCAGCAATGCGGACCAGACTCTGACACCGGTCATACAGGGGCCTGACAAAGGGCCCGGTACCCCATACTCCCGGAGAACCCCCCAGAAGGCCCCCTCAGGGACACTGTCGAACGCCTTCTCCAAGTCCACAAAACATATGTAGACTGGTTGGGCGAACTCCATGCACCCTCCAGGACCCTGCTGAGGGTGTAGGGCTGGTCCAGTGTTCCACGAACAGGACGAAAACCACACTGCTCTTTCTGAATCCGAGGTTCGACTATCCGATGGATCCTCCTCTCCAGGACCCCTGAATAGATCTTACCAGGGAGGCTTAAGAGTGTGATCCCCCTGTAATTGGAGCACACCCTCCGGCCCCCTTTTTGAACAGGGGGACCACCACCCCAGTCTGCCAATCCAGGGGAACTGCCCCCGATGTCCATGCGATATTGCAGAGTCGTGTGAGCCAACACAACCCTATAACACCCAGAGCCTTAAGGNACTCCGGGCGGATNTCATCCACCCCCGGGGCCCTGCCACCGAGGAGCTTTTTGACCATCTCGGCAACCTCGTCCCCAGAGATTGGAGAGCCCAACCCAGAGTCCCCAGGCTCAGCTTCCTCAACTGGCCGGAATACTTCGAAGACCTCCTCAATCCCAGTGGGATTGAGGAGGTCTTGGCTGCTGGTTGAACAATGTGGGGGAGGCTAAATAGCGAGTAGCAATGCTCGCCATGTCTATGATCATCTCTAAATCAAACATGCTTCATCAGATTTGCAGCAGACTTTATGTGATCATCTCTGGTGAACCTCTACAGAGCCCAAAAGTATTACATTGTAATTTGACTCCACTGCGGACCCAGATTAATAAAACAACTGTGTCTCCTCACGATATCAGCAGATCTGCACCAGATTTTTGTGCATTTTCTGGGAGCAATGTCGAACATGACAGAGTGACTATCTTAAGGGTGGGTTCGGCAGCTCCGTGAGGAGGTCTTCGAATACTTTGAATACTTCGAATACTTCGAAGTATTCCGGCCACCGGCCCACAACATCCCGAGTTAAGGTCAGCAGCACACCATCCCCACTATAAACAGTGTTGGGTGCTGCACCGCTCTATGTCCCCTACCTCTCCCGGAACGTGTTCGAAGTTTTGCCGAAGATGGGAGTTAAAGCTCCGTCTCACAGGGGACTCCGCCAGACGTTCCCAGCAGACCCTCACTACACTTTTGGGCCTACCAGGTCTGACTGGCTTCCTCCCCCACCACTGGAGCCAACTCACCACCAGGTAGTGGTCAGTGGACAGCTCACCACCTCTCTTCACCCGAGTGTCCAAGACATACGGCCGCAGATCCGATGAAACGATGACAAAATCAATCATCGAACTGTGGCCTAGGGTGTCCTGGTGCCAAGTGCACATATAGACATCCTTATGTCTAAACCAGGGGTGTCAAACTCATTTTGGTTTAGGGGCCGCATACAGCTTAATCTGATCTGCAGGGGGCCACACAAGTAAACTCATTGCAAGATTAAATAGAACCAATAAAAGTGGACTTGTTGATTTTTATATTAAACGAATTTCACTTTTACAAAATATATTATGAATAATCTCAGTTTTTAAGAAAGGTATCTGCACTGCAATTTCAACAAAACTTTTACTCAGTTAAGCATTTATTTAAGTGCATTATGCATAAGAATTGACCTCAGTGATTGTACAATGTTGCAAAACATTTATTCACAGTTTTTGGAACGTAAAAACACGGTCCTGCATCACAAAATACAACAGACAAAAATTAAGAAAAGTTTTAAAATCAATTTTCAACATCTGGGAAGCAATTTGAGCAAATTATCTGGCTTCACACATTTGAAATCTTAAGTGTCAGCTGTTTTAAACAGACATTTGATTAAGTACATTTGTTGATGCATAAAATGCATACATATAGAAAAACTTGCATACATAACATGTATGTATGTTAGCATGCACGAGAAATATGAGGTTGCCAGGGCCAAAATAAAAAGCTGGTAAAGCATAGAATCGAACTTGTTTACAGAACCTGAAGCTCAGTGCTGCCATCTGCTGTTAGTTCCGCTGCAGTGTTGCATCATGTTGTGTGCTCTGAATAAAACACAGCGCCCCTCGTGGACAGTATAGGAACTGCAGATTTTCAATTAAACGAAGTATATGTTTTTTCATGAATAATGATAATGCATTTAGCCCCCGGGCCGGACTAAATCGTTCGGCGGGCCGTACGTTTGACACCCCTGGAAACATTACTAAAATACTCGGTTCAATTTATTTCACTTTATTTATTCACAACCACTGTTACTGTTTACTGTTTAACATTTAACACAAGCACAGACATTGCTGGTGGTCTTATGAAATATGCTCCTGGTCCTGGATCAATTTTCTAACGTGGAAATAAAGTTATCAGTAATGATAATGAATGATAAATTCATTACTGACCACTCATTCAGTAATGAATTACAATTCATTACTGAATGAAAATGTCAGAAAAGCACCTTCTATCTCCTGGATCTTGCTCAGGATGTTTTCTGTGGTTGCCAGTGCCATCCTATATGCTGTGGTGTGCTGGGGCAGCAGGTGGAGGACACAACAGACTGAATAAACTGATCCAGAAGGCCAGCACCATCGTTGGAGTGGAGCTGGACTTTCTGACAGTGGTGTCAGAAAGAAGGTGTGATGGAGTCCAGGGTTCCATTCCTAAATAATTGATTATTGAAATTTTGAATTTATTTACAGACCAAATGCTTTTTGTTTCCATTCTTTATTTCAGTCACATTATGACATTTAGTTAAAAATTCTTTCAGGCAGAGGCACTGTATAGGGAGAGTGTGGGGGAAATGTCTGTTTCTGATTTAGATTGGTTTAATTTGAGTTTTCTCATTGAGTACTTACCTTTCTAGGTGTGTCTCCTCAGTAGGGTGGAGCAGCAAAGTGAGACAAATGCTCCAGGTGCTGTTAAAAAGCTTCTGGAGTATACCACTTTCAGTTAGGAGGGGGCTCTGAGGAGTTATAAGCTAAATTTATTATTTGATCTTAGTTCTGATTTACATGCATTTAAATATGTGTTGGCACCATTTGTTGTGTAAGTAGTGTTTGTTTCTTGTTCTTTTTTGATCACCAGTGGTGAACTTGCCTCAGGTATAAATGTTTCTCGCTCTCACTATGAAAATGGGTGTTGGTGTAATTGTAACCTGCAGCTCCAAATAAATCTACCTCGACTGCATTTTGTTGCCTTGCCTCCTTTCCTGAATGCAGAGCCTCCGTCGGTCAAAGTGACAGAAGGATCCTGTCCAAGATGCAGGCCATCTTGGACGAGTCTCATCCGTTCCATGACGTACTGGCCACCATGGAAGCACCTTCAGCCAAGACACTCATTTTGCCAAAGTGTACATCAGAGCGCCATAGAAAGTCATTTCTGCCCGTTACCATCAGGCTTTGCAATACCCAAGTCTGTGCTAATTGATTCAAATGTTTTCTGCACTCATTTATTGATTAATATATTGCATGTGATTGCTTATTTTTTTATTGGTTTATATCTAGTCATTTTGAAGTTATCACTATTTGCACTGGCATACTTCAAATGGGGTGGCCTGAAACTTACAGAAAACCGATAGGACCAGCTGAGTTACTGGTCCTATCGGCAACTCAGCTGCCGATAGGACCAG
>NW_015114761.1:48577-50318 GCF_001443285.1 Poecilia latipinna | reverse complement strand
TAACCTGCAGCTCCAAATAAATCTACCTCGACTGCATTTTGTTGCCTTGCCTCCTTTCCTGAATGCAGAGCCTCCGTCGGTCAAAGTGACAGAAGGATCCTGTCCAAGATGCAGGCCATCTTGGACGAGTCTCATCCGTTCCATGACGTACTGGCCACCATGGAAGCACCTTCAGCCAAGACACTCATTTTGCCAAAGTGTACATCAGAGCGCCATAGAAAGTCATTTCTGCCCGTTACCATCAGGCTTTGCAATACCCAAGTCTGTGCTAATTGATTCAAATGTTTTCTGCACTCATTTATTGATTAATATATTGCATGTGATTGCTTATTTTTTTATTGGTTTATATCTAGTCATTTTGAAGTTATCACTATTTGCACTGGCATACTTCAAATGGGGTGGCCTGAAACTTACAGAAAACCGATAGGACCAGCTGAGTTACTGGTCCTATCGGCAACTCAGCTGCCGATAGGACCAGCAACATAGGTTTCTAGCTGCTGCCCCTGCGACCCGACCCCGGATAAGCGGAAGAAAATGGATGGATGGATTTTAGTAAACCACAGATAGAAGAGTAATTTTGACAACAAAGCCAGTTTGGTACCTGGTAGTCATGTGGGTTGTTTTATTTTTGATAAGTTGAAAATAGTTCAAACTTCAATGGTAATGATTAAAATAAATTGAAACACTGATGGTATTTCAGCAATAAATAAATTGCATTGCTGAAATACTAATGGAACAGCAATGCAATTTATTTTAATTTATTTACCATTGAAGTTTGAACTATTTTGCCATTAGTATTTCAGCAATGGTATTGTGAAATGGTTGCATCACCAATCTTTGTTGGTGATACAACTATTTGTATGTCCAATCTTTGTTGTATTTACCTTTTAAAGCTTTTCTAAGGTGGATATTATTTTTCAGAATTTTGTTTTCAAAAGATGTGTTTTCACTGTGCATCTTTTGCGTGAAAACTATTATTTAGATACCAAATAATGCTACACTGATAAGGCATTGTTGATGCTTATTTGCCATTATCAATAAATAACAGCAAATGTATTTGGATTTTATGGGTTGGATGAATTCAATGATAAATGCAATAGTCTGAATCCAAGTGAATCCTCAAATTTGACAAAAACACTGTCAACACTGCAATAAGATCTCAGTATAATATAAACAAGGCACGGCAACTGTATAGCACAGAAGTGATATCTGAGGTGGGCCAGTGGTTCATGTACTTCAGTCTGACATTTGGGTCAGACTGAAGTACATGAAACACATTACAAGATTAATCTTTTGAAGTATTCAGCCACAATCTTTCTAGTATTAGTGTGACAACAATTTACATTATACATATTGTACCTTCAGCCTTCAGCCATCACATGCAATAGTAATACTGTGTGCATTAAGTAGTTTGTTTAGGTTAAATCTGCTGGAGTTTTGAGTTTTTAATGGGCCTTGTTAAACACAATTGTTCATTTGCTTACAAAAAACACATTAATGTTTGAAAATGCCAAAGTTGGAAAATGTTTAGCCACCTTTATTTTAAAAAAGTCAGTATCTCAAGATTTTACAGCATCATCCTGAATAGTTGAACCTGAAATGGGTTCAACTATTGATTTATGAGATGGAATAAAATTCCATCTCAATATCCAAGCCTCAATATTTGGAAGACCACACTTCCAAATATTGAGACTTGATTTATGAGATGGAATTTTAAAGCACTTATTGCTCAAACGACTTT
>NW_015114761.1:35061-45744 GCF_001443285.1 Poecilia latipinna | reverse complement strand
AAACACATTAATGTTTGAAAATGCCAAAGTTGGAAAATGTTTAGCCACCTTTATTTTAAAAAAGTCAGTATCTCAAGATTTTACAGCATCATCCTGAATAGTTGAACCTGAAATGGGTTCAACTATTGATTTATGAGATGGAATAAAATTCCATCTCAATATCCAAGCCTCAATATTTGGAAGACCACACTTCCAAATATTGAGACTTGATTTATGAGATGGAATAAAATTCCATCTCAATATCCAAGCCTCAATATTTGGAAGACCACACTTCCAAATATTGAGACTTGATTTATGAGATGGAATTTTAAAGCACTTATTGCTCAAACGACTTTGTGAATTTTAAAGCACTTATTGCTCAAACGACTTTGTGAGTGATTTTGTTCAGTGATCCACCATGGATCACTGAACAAAATCACTCACAAAATCAAAATCAAAAAGGTTGGGGGCCAAAACATGACCTTGGCATGTTTGGCCATGCCCGTCCACCGTGATTTATATTTATGATTTAAATTTAGACAATATGTGAACCACAGTACTGCAATTATCATCTTGAAGTGAAAATGAAAAGTGAATGGCTGCGCACTTCACCATCGTTCCTGAAAAAACGACTCCGCTTCCGTTTATAGTTGTTGGTGAGGTGCCCTTGCCTTCCTCTTGAGAGAGCATGAATACCTGAACTAACTATTTACCTCCCTGGCACATAGAAGAATAAGTTAAGGTAGGGTAAATAATTTTTACATAGGACATTTTCAGCAACAAGGTAATTAATTAAAAGTACTTCACTAAAAAGGAAACAAAATAACAAACCAAAGGAAAGAGCAAAAGAAGAAAAAGAATAATATTGATAGAAATTTTATAAACTAGATTCTGCTGATCTGGACTCCATTCTTGTTCAGAGTTGCTGGATTTTAAGTTTATTCTAAACCCTGTTCTGGGTTGCTAGATACATATAAGTATACATATAAGTATCTTCTGGACTTTCTAAGTATGTTCTAAATATGTAAAAGTAGTGAGTGAAAAGTAGTGAATAAGAATAACCCTGTCCTGGAAGATTTTTTTTCTGGATTCTAAGTTTGTTCTAATTCCTTTTCTGGATTGCAATAATAGGAGTCTCTTTGCATAATAATCCAAAAAGTGATCTAAAAAGTATAGTGTTATGAGTACCTATAGTAATGAGTATCTAGTGAAAAATTTACTCTAGTAAGTTTCAAATATACTTACATTTGTGACAATACTTTTTAAGTATACCAAGTATTAAATGTACTACCTATAAATATATACAAAGTATACTACAAGCATGCTTGTACCAATTCTGACATTACAACTTTAACACACACACTTAAATATAATTGTACCAAAATACACTTTTGAGAAATATATTAAATACAAGTATACTTTAAATGAACAAAATATATATTTGCTCAAGTAATGTAAACAATATGCATTTACAGATAATTTGTGTATATTTTAAAATATATGCTTAAGATAGAATTTTTTAAACTTTGCTTAACGCTTACTTTAAAAGTAAACTATTAAACTAAAATTTCAGTATGTTTCAAATTACATTTGAGTCTATACCTTAGGCTAATAAAGTATGCCTTTTTAGGTGCCTTAATAATCTTTTACTATTTTTGTTAAAATGGCAAAGATAATAAAAAAATAACAATCCTTTTAATGGAACTTGATGTTTAATGTGTTTTTTGCCTCAAAATATCAAACATTTACCAGTTTAGTGACAGAGGTTCTACAACACTTGTCCTTAACACTAAATGTAGCAGGTATCTTCAGTTTTACATCCCTCCGAATATGATCTGTTGTTTTCCGTCTTATCTAAAACACTGAAGCTGTCTTTATCCAATCCATTTTGGATTGGATAACTTATGATGAAAGTTAATGGCATTAGCACCAGTTCACACTCCAGATCAGATGGTGGTGGTAATGCACTGTTTTTTTTTTTTAAAAGAAGAAAAGCCAAGAAGCCAGAGAAAAGATGCTGTTCAAATTCGCCATTTTTACTTGCGTAACATCGCCTTGAAAGTAGAGAAAACCTTGATAATAGTTAGTAGTTCTGGTAAATTCAAGCTGGTGACGTTATAGTTCGAGTTAGACGACAACACAACAGGACAACCCTAGTAAAAAAAAATTTATACTTTCACAAATGTAAGTATATCTTAAGTATACTATGTATTAAGTGTACTACCTATAAATATATATGAAGTATACTAAAAGTATGCTTGTACCAATTTCGAAATAGCTTTAAGCACACTTAAATATAATTGTACAAAAATATGATTAAGTTTCTTATTTTGCTTTTAGTCGACTATATTGGTTTGATTATTTGCTTATTTAATGTATAATAATATCAGCCAAAAATAATACAGATGATCATTTAAAGAACAAATGATACATTAGATTAACAGTATATACATAAATACTTCCTACTTTAAAAGGCTTGTTAGGGCTTTCTGTATGTTTTATATTGAAATGTTGATATATTTCATGAATTCATTGTTCAGTGGTTAGACACAGACTTGCAGCCCAGGGGCGGTTCTAGATGGGGGCCAACGACGAACCAAAGAAGTTATACTAAATAAATGTCTTATGTCAGTGGTGGATTTTTTTTTAACCTTCACAATTTTACTTTAACAATGAAATATTCTAGTGCTACACTTTTAGCTGCTGTAAGGAGAAGGGATCACACTTTCCAGTGTGGCCAGGGATCTGCAAACTGAATCTCTGGAGACACAAGTGGCTCTTTGGCTTACTTGACCCTTGGCTCTTGGGTAAAAAAAAACAACAACAGAGCAATATTTCATCATTTGATATAATGATGAAATATTGCTCTGTTTTTTTTTTTTGTTTCATTCTTTTTCAAGAGTTGCCATGGAAAACCACTGACTACCCTGGCCCCTGTGGTAAATCTGATCTAGAACCAGCCTCCAAATCTAACTCATTATTTATATAAATATTTTGGTAATACTCTGTAAAATATCAGAATGTTCACATAACTTTTATACTTTTAGTAGTCTGAGGACACATTTTGATTATTAAATCAGGTGTTATGATCAGTTACTCAGTGGTTTACCAAACACTTTTTACACTTGCTTAATTAAACGTATTTAAAGTATACTACTCTGATTCGAGTACAAATTTGGGGTACTCTAACCAACCTTTATGCATGAACGATTGCTCTATGGATCAATTTTTAAGGACAAAAAACACTGCCATAAAATATTGCAGCGGCCATCCCACCCCGTGAAAGTCAGGCGACACGCGCTGTGGTGTGCATCCCTTATTTTGATTTCTGAAAGGTGGCAACCCTAACGACAACACAACAGGACAACAACCGATGGAAATAAAATGTAGATCACAAAAGGAGCCGGAAGGGACGAAGGCTGCTAACGTGTTGCTAGCTAGTAGTAAGTTTGCTTAATTATCTTCGTTTAATTATAAACAGTGCAGTAAAGATGTAAACAAATTTACGTTGGTTTCAGAAATAATTGTGATCAATTTTATGGTGACTTTTATGATTATTACTATAACGATCATTCAGCTTCATGTTATAACTACATGGAGGCTCTGTTGAGACTTAATGTATTTTTCTTCATAAACTTAACCTGGTTTTAATTGAGCTCAGTATGCCAAAGAGACTTTGTGAGGCTGTTGTTATCATTGTTTTTATCTTCAACATATTTTTGCAGTCTAAGCAAATGGAGATGAAAGAGGACTTAAATCTAAGACTTTCCTGTCTCAGAGGAGGCACCAGATCGCCAACCAGTTCCGAGCCCGTTTTATTGTGCAAATTAAACAGTGAAACATTCAGACTCAAAATAATTAAGTTCCTTATGAAAGGGGGAAAAAGGGAAAAAAAAAGCTGAGGCAGAGGAGGTTTATTTCTTCAATTTCCGTATTCTTATCTTGCAAAAGTTGCCATCAGATCTTCCTCTCATCTTGATTTCTACTCTGATATTTTGTCTTTGTGTTCTTCCCCTCTGCTTCTGATCAATTCCCCTTCAGGTGTTTGCAGAGGGAAAATTCAAAAGCTACTCTTTAAGTAACTGTTAGTACTGTTAGCAAGATCTACAAGTTAACTGTTATTTTCACAATCATTTCTATCTCTAAGATAACAAATCTGATTTCACAAAAAAATGGATTTGGTTCACTTCAGGCCAAAATGAGCAAATGGTTCTTCTAAAGAACCAAACAAAACAACATACCTTGTCCAAATGGTCAATTATTTACACAAACCATTGAGTTTGAGGATTGCTGGAGAGGAAAATGCATTAATACAATGCATACATGAGTCAAATTTTTAAAATATACTTTGTTTTCAACAACAGTTCAAATCTGGACATAAAGAAGGATTTAAAAACAGTTGTAAGGCTTTTAGATTATCTTTTTAAATAAACATTTCTGCTGGAAAGAGAAAGGGAAAAATTAAGGAATGCAAGTGATGTCTTTGGCACCAAGAATTTCGAAGGGCCTGAAAAAAAAAAAAAAAAAAGAAAAAAAAAGAAATTGTTGCATCAAAGTTTGACAGAGTAGATAATTCCCAGTCTTGTACTACACTTAGAACCTCAGAATCAACTTTCAAATTTTAACTTCTTGCATGTATTTTTGTGCTCTTACCACGTCACAGCATATTTTACAATGTATGAATTTCAATGTGTACATGAGCAATGTTGCAATGCTTAGAGAATAATTTGATAAGATGTGCATTTACCCCATCTGTTAAATCTACATTTCAGAAAAACAAAAACAAAAAAAAGAAATTCTGCAGCCTGCAGAAAATAAAAAAGAAGATTTATTTTCCATTCAACAACAACTGTAGGAGAAATTCAGCTTTGTATTTACATTTGAAAATTATTGTTTTGTAAGGATACTGGGGCTATGCCTTGAAAATACAAGACAGACCCAGCATGCAATACTTTCTGTGCTACCACAGGAAAGTCGGCCAATGACATGCATTAATGAGTAAAAGAAATTAATACAATGTCAGAATATAGGGGGAACCTTTTCATAACGCAATGCAGAAAAACAAGACTTTATCTCGCTGCATTGAAAAACACACTTAGAAAATCTCAGTGGGCACAAATGGATACATCTAATCCAAAAGTAGAACGGTAGCTTTCATGGCCGTTTCTGTGTCCCTATGGAATCTGTTACCAGTCAGCCTCACTCAGTCCAGGGAAGCAGCTGCTGTTTGTAAAGTCCAGCAAGAACTTTGGCTGCACACTGGATTATATGATGATGGCTTAATCCTGTTACAGACTTGTGCCAATCTGTTCTGCTGATGTTTGGCAGACTGCGCTCCAAGATCTCTCCCACTGTAACAACCAGGCCGGACCAACGCAGGCTGTAGTCAGGTGGTGTAAGGGAATGAGCCTGTAGAGGGTCACAAACCAATGAGATCCAAGTGACTTTCCGTGAAGTACTTTACAAGTTTACATTCAAACATACATCATATTTTAGCCTCGGACAAAGATTTGGTACTGACCAAATCTTTGTCCATTATGGTCAATAACAAGCAATATTTCTGGCTCTCCCAGATTTGTAACTTAAGAGGCTCCTCCGTCCTCCATTACCTGTATTAATGACACCTGTTTGAACTTATCAGTATAAAAGACACCTGTCCACAACCTCAGTCACACTTCAAACTCCACTGTGGTGAAGACACAATTCTGGGAAGACTGAATCTGCAATAGGTAAGCAGCTTGGTGTGAACAAATCAACTGTGGGAACAACAATTAGAAAAGGTAAGACATACAAGACCACTCATAATTTCCCTTGATCAGGAAAATCAAAAATGATCATAAGAACGATGAGCAAAAATCCCAAAACCACACAGGGAGACCTAGTGAATGACCTGCAGAAGGTTGGGACTAACATAACAAATAAAAGGCTACACTACGCCGTCACGGACTCGCATCCTGCAGTGCCAGTCGAGTTTCCCTGTACATATCTGGGCACAACTGAAGTTTGTTACAGAGCATCTTGGTGTTCCAAAAGAGTACTGGGAGAATGTCATATGAAACCAAAGGAGAACTGTTTGGTAGAAACACAACACATCGTGTTTGGAGGAGAATGAATACCGAGTTGCATCCAAAGAACACCATACCTACTGTGAAACATTGGGGTGGAGACATCATGGTTTGGGCCAGTTTCTCTGCAAAGAGACCAGGACGACTGATCTGTGTATATGAAAGAATGAATGGGGCCATGTATTGTGAGATTTTGAGTGAAAACTTCCTTCCATCAGCAAGGGCATTGAAGATGAAACGTGGCTGGGTCTTTCAGCATGATGAAGATCCTGAGCACAGGTCAATGAAGGCACACCGCCTTCAGGTCTTCTTTTCCTTCTTTTCTTACAAAGAAATGCTTCTCTATAAGAAGCATTTAAAGGTGCCCTAGTCAGTCTCCAGATCTCAACCCCATAGAAAACCTTTGGAGGGAGTTGAAAGTCTGTGTTGCCCAAAGACAGCCCTAAAACATCACAGAGGAGATCTGCATAAAGGAAGGGGCTAAAATACCAGTAACAGTGTGTGCCAACCTTGTGAAGATTTATAGAGAACGTTTGACCTCGGTCATTTCGAGCAAAGGATATATAACAAAGTACTGAGATGAACTTTTGTTATTGACCAAATACTTATTTTCCACCAGAATTTGCAAAGAGAGAAGTAGGACACAAAATTCAAAACATTATGGCATTGACCAGATTTGTGTACAATTACTTTACTTACTGTAACTAATACCAGTAACTTTAAAATTACTGGTATTTTTCCATGTTCTAAATGTTAATGACTTGTTAATGCAGCATTTTCTTTCTTTGTTTTGCAGAACGACTATATCACAACATAAGATCTTACAGCCGCCATGGACTGGCTTTATATCTCAATGATGATCCTGAAAGCTATTGAAGTAAGCTTTTGAATGTATGTATGGAATGTATGTCGATTGTTTTTAAAAATGATATTTTCATTAAATGAGCTGTGGTGTAAATGTTTGTATTTCTCTTGCCAAGATTCAATGCCTTTGTGATGGAGAGTTGTTGACTTTTACCACCACATTCATTTTTATTGTGCCTACAAATCACAGAACGTATGGGTCCATCAAAGTTTGCAAATTATAATTTGCAAACTTTGATGGACCCATACACTACCATTCATTTGTTAGATAATCTTTTCTCCTTAAAGATGAAGTATGTAAAATTTTCATAAAACATATTTTTTCTACATTTGTTAAAAATGTTCATGTTGTGTGTGGAAATAATATTATGAAATGATTTTTGTTGAATGTCACATTCAACAAAATGTTGAATGTGACATCTAGGTAATAGTGAATTTACCTAGATGAGTTACAAGGAGACTACAAGTGGGGCCTTGCTTTGTTCTGTGTTCCCTCCCCCATTTAGTTTGGCCTTTGATAGCCTTTAACATGGAAGTGATAATGGGCGGCTGGGACTCCCAGCAGAGCGGAGACCAGAGCAGTGAGGAGAGGGAGAGTAGTTGCAAGTTCTCCAGTTGATGTTTTTTCGGTTTGTTTAGGAATAGCTTGTTCCTGATATGCGGTCGGTCCCATCCTAATCAGGCGTCCTTCAGCGAGTTGTTCTGTGGCCACATTGTTGCTCCTGTTGATGAAATGAAATAAGTTTGCAGAGAATAGCTTTATTCCATGTTTATTAAGATGGCGTCTGTTCGAAAAGGTGGAAACGTTCAGAGAAGATCCTGTGGTTATCGATGAAGGTCACTGTGCTGGCAGCACATGCTTTTATCAGCCATTTGTTTATAGAAAGCAGTCGAGAGTATTTCAAGTCACTCCACCCTATTTAAATTTAATTAATTTTATTTAATTGCTGGGACAGGGCCACTAAGAAAAATATTCTGTTTTAGTTTTCTAGTAGTGTTCAGAAAAATTGTAAAATCTTTTTTTCAGAATCTCCGATTCTCATTAGCAAACTCAGCACAACTTTCAATATTCTGCTGATCTGTGGTTAGAGAGAGTATTTTGTCTGTTATAGTGCACAGTGCATTTGGGAAAGGACATGACTGGTTCTCTTGGAATCAGAAATGGCTGATTCCATATTCTGTCTCATCTCCGACAATAAGTACTATTGGCATATTTGTGATTTTCTTGGTGTTTGCTTTGTGGGGTGAATGTGCTTCGTACTTGTGGCTGATGTCTGAAGGTGAGGTTTCCCTCATGGTAAAATGGGGAAAATGTTGAAGTGCAGCAAATTTCTTTTACAGTGGGATTCTCACAGAATCGGAATGTGTTATTGCTCGGGCTGGTCATTTTGTCCTGCAAAACAGGGCCGGGGGAATAGTTTCTCCTAATTTGTTTTCCTTCGGTGCAGCAGGTGTTGAAGTCGGATGTAGGTTTCGGCTCAAAGCTGGACATGCTGATTCGTAGAGTGGGGGGTTATCGCCGTTGGTCCTTCTGTCAGATCCACAATTTGTTTCGGTTTAGCTTCCAAAACATTCCAGGGTGGGCTGCAGGGTTAGGGTTAGGGTGCATGCAGCCTCTTCGTTGTTTATAAGGAGGGTTGTTTTGTTCCCACAAAGATCGTTTAATGCACGGATTCCTGTCTATAAGAGGTCCATAATATTTAGTGAATGGATTTTTCTCTATTTTCCTATTAACCTTGGACTCTGAATGTGCACAATATAGTTTGCGTTTGTACCTGCTGGATGTGATCCAGTGTCAGAGGAGTTGCCTGTGTGAAGACCTCCAAGCAGATGCCATGACCAGGGTCTTCCAAGATTAAACAGCCAATATCAAACCACCTAAATGTAAAAAACAATATACCAATATACACATTGCAACTCTTACATCTTTTGATTCTGGAGGGTAACAGTTTATCACAAAAATCACTGGGATGTGCGACATGGCATAACATTCAAATCGCAATATATATTGTGATGGGTGGTGATAATGCATATCATGATATAACTTGTATTTAAACTTACAACAGAATGAAAAAAATTGCATACTAATTGAGTGAAACGTACGTGTTAACACATCTTTAACTCATTTTTGTGCATGTTATTTGTATGTAATACTTCTTTTAAGTTGAGCTTATAATATCTATATATCTATATCTATATCTATATCTATATATATATATATGATATGATATATATATAATGATGACTATGTGGCATCAAATACTACCTTTTCTTCCCACTGTTGTGACTGGGACTTGTAGTTAGTTGCATTGCTGGTATTCAGCTAACTATATGCAGTCGTTTTAAACATGGTAAAACAAATTGCTTGTATTTCCTATCTTCCACACGCTTTGCAGTTTACATTTTTCTGCTGCTGGTCTGGCTGTTTAACCCTCCTTCTGTCTTATGAGACGGGCTCATTTGGACCCTACAAGTCTTTTTACTCTGTGCACAGACAGCGGGGTCACACTGAGCGCTTTTACAAGGTTTTCTTTTTGTTCTTTTGGGAAGACCGTGACATTTGAGGTGCTCTTCCTGAGCATCGTGCTAAAACTACTGGAGGGTTTTAGCACGCATGTGGGAGGTTTAAAATCCCACATGCGCTTTTACACCTTGCTTTCCCACTGGAGGTTAAACCCGATGCAGATAATTTATGTTTTTGCACCAGTCTTTTTAACAAATTCTTCCCTTATTCCCAGCCACACTGCTTCCCTGCTTCTCTATTTCGATACCAGCTGATTATGTCATCAAAAAAGCATTACCGTGGTTGGCTGGTAGCCTGCAGATCTCTATCGTAGGCCAAATTTCTATTGTTTCTACCATTCATTCCTACTCTGTACTGCACATTTAAGTAAAGTACACCAGGCAGCATTTTCTCAAATATACAAGCTGAGATAAATTTGCATGGTCTATCTCAGCAATTTTGTGGTTCAGAAAAAAAAAAAAAACTTTCCAGTTTTGTTGTATGGGTGAGTTAGTTTCCTGTGTGTGTGTAACCTATTTAGTACTATTTCTGGCATATCTACTAACATTGATGGGATAGTAAAGACTAAAGACTGATGGGTCTTTATGAGGACCCATCCGTCCTCATAAAGTACAGTGTTTGGTCAAGGAGACCACACACTGTACAATGGAAGACCTTGTATAGGGTTAGGAAAAAATTCTGGGTTAGACATAAATGCAGTTGCTACAATGTATGGAAGTCAATACAAAGCCCTAATATGGGTAAAAATACAAATGCGTGTGTGAGGGTAGCTGAGTGCTTGCGTGTGTTTTGGAAGTTTTCTCCATACTTCTCTGGAAAAAGTTCAGCTATGAAGTTTTCCAAAGCGACTACAGGCTGCTTCTCATGAATCACACCAGCTCGACGCAAGCCATCAATGCGTTCTTGAGCACCCTGCAGACATATACACATGTTTACCTTTTAAGAAATAATTTCACACAAGTTAAAAGTGGAGCATATGCTGCTGTTGTGATAAAATGCTGTATGTTTTATTTATTGCCCGATAAAATATATGAAGCAGAAATTCCATTGCTTACAAATGCTTTTTCTAACATCTGGTGAGTTGTTATCTAACCAAAACAATCTCCAAAAATAAACTCTTTGAAATAAAATTTTGTGTTACCATACTATTTTCTAAGGTTAGATACAGTCACTGAGTTATTAGCTACAGTGGGGAGAACAAGTATTTGATACACTGTTGATTTTTCAGGTTTTCCCACTTGCAAAGCATGT
>NW_015114761.1:22233-30400 GCF_001443285.1 Poecilia latipinna | reverse complement strand
TACCTTCTGTCCCAATTTTGATCTTTAATGAGAAAGAAAAAAGAAAAAAGAAAAACACTAGGAATATCCCTATCTGATGATCCTAAGTACAACTTAAGGCATGACTGACTGGTCGGATTGGAGTAGTCTAAATAAAAAGACCAAACACAGAGAGAGAACCAAGTAATTGACAGAAATTCAATATCAAGAGTGGAAACCTAGTAATGGCGAACAAAACAGAAATTGTGGTGGTGTGCATACTGTGGTAAAAAAGTAATGATAGTTTAGAATTTTTTTTTTTTTTTTTTTTTTTTGAGTTTTCTGTGGACTAGCTCTGGTGGTCCTCTGAAAAAAGTACTATAGACACACTTGGATTTCAAAAAGACGTTAGCCTTTACTTGCTTCATACAAAGGTATTTTGTTTGATGTATCGAACTTTAAAGATATAAAAAGGATTAATGAGATGAATATAGAAGGAAATACTGACAGTGAGGCTTGCAGAATACAAGAAATTGGCCAAAAACAAAAAACAAATCTCTGTTCAGCAAAGCTGATCTATGAGTGTGTTCTGTAACTGTACTTCTCCTGTTGGGTGACTGGAGTTTAAATTGAGTGAATAAGAAAAGCATGAGAAAGACCTTGAAAATTTAAGAAACTGCCATCTATAATGGCGTAATAAATTAGTGTTCCCGTAAAGCCTCTTTTTATTTGTGCCACAATTTTCCCTTTGCGACAATCTTACAATGTCCTGAAGTGTGTGGTGTGTTACGTGGTGGTGTGTTGCCCGAGTTGGGTTGTCTTGGCCCGGTTATCACAGCCTGTGAGGTTTTCCCTGACTGGGAGCGAGAACTGTTGAATGTGACGGGTGGGCAATCAGAAAGCGCGGTGACGTAAGCAAGGAGGGGAATCCTAAACAAGGCACAACCAAGAGTCCAGTGGACCAGTGGAGATAATATGTGGAAATGTTTATTATGTAAAGGTCATTATTATATATGGTTTATTCAGTTAAAAATGTTAACTACGAAAAAACATAACTCACCTCCAAATCATAGTGCAGCAAATAGAGCAGCTGTTCCCGCCGTCTTTTATCCAGTGCCTTTTCATTTTGTTATGTCTTTTATCGCTTAAAATAAGTCCACAAACCGTCACTGCTTCTACATCGTCATCCGTGTTTGTTTCTAAGTTCTAAATTCATGTTGGGGGTTTGATTTTCGTCGGGAATCGGGATGTTCGTGACTGTAATCGGTTCGTGTGGTGTGTTGCTCCTACCGTGTGGCTGGACACACGAACCGATCGAACCTTTTATCAGCTCTGTGGTCACAGAGGTTTGGAAAATCAGCGGACAATTCTTAAATCGTGCCGTGTGAACCAGACTTAAAACTCACAAGCTACCCTCCTCTCCTCTTGCCTTGATCACTGCCCTAACCCTCTCTGACTCTGGTCACTACGGTAACGTTTACACACCTCTTCAAAATAAGATACAGATGCGCAACAAAAACAAACATTTTACTTTCTTGAAGATTTTAACTCATGATAACGACTAATGGGAGCCCTGAGCTTGTTTCTCTGCAACAAGATGGTTCCATCTGGGAGACATCAAAGTGTTGCTTATGCACAGGGTGCTCATGGTCACTAAGTGGCGAAGCAGTTTAAAGGCTTCATTCCCTCATTAGTGAGCTGAACGCCGCATATTAAGCAGAGAGGCTTGGAATGTTGGAGTTACCTACCGGGATAAATCCATTCTCCTGTCTCTCCTCTGGGTCTTTCCCCTTCGCAAAGAAACTTTCCAAAGACATCTGATCCATTTTTTACTCATTTTGCTGCTTGTGGCTCAATGTTGACGACGTAACCATTAAACGGAAATATTTAATTATTTTTTGCGATGCCCGGTACCAATTGGTCCACGGACTGGAGCCGGTCCGCGGCCCGGGTGTTGGGACTACTGTTTTTAGCCATAAACCAGCAACCTTTTATCCACATGCATGGTAAAAAGAGGTGATATATGGCCCACATAGCTTTCCTTTGAGCGCACCTAACTCGGCATGTGTGAGTGTTGGTGACACAAAATAGAAACGTGTTTTCGTCCAGCTTTTCTCAACTCTGAGAGGTGTGGTTTTGATGGTGGGGTGGGCTGACCCCTCTGATAATGGCAGGGGAAAAGCTGGCCTACACATTCGTTAGGTGCTGGGTTAAAAATGTTTCAACCAATATACCTGCAGTGCAGACAGTTGGAACTTGGTGGTTTGCCCAGTAGCATGGCTTACAACTTTTCTTTTTTTGGAAAACTCAGCTTCTTCTAACAATGTTTATCAGAAATGTTTTTAAAAATGATAAATATCTAGAAGAAGAAACGGTGAACTGACCTTAGCTCCAGCTGCATAGCCCACTGGCTGAGGGGCAATGTTGGACTGACTTGGCTCTCCAGTGACCGTTGCCATCCCAAAAACCTCCTGGAAGGCCTCTCTGACAGCTTGCACGCTCATGTCCTTATCAGAAGCCACTACAATGTCAATGTCTCCACCTGACTCTGAAGGCAGCAACACAGAAGAATTAACAAAGACCTTCAAATGTTTAGTCACCTGGTTAAAGGATGAAATGTGAGACGCTTAACCTACTGATGTATGGTGCCATGCCAGGGTCCAGAGTAGTGATCATGGACTCTACTGAGTGTTTGGTTTTATTTATGACGTTCTTTACCACGGGATTACCTGCTACTCCCTAAAGAGGCACACAGGGAACACACAGGCAAGTTGACCATAGTTAGAATACTGTAATTTTACATAATTTGTCTTTTGTCTTTTACTGAATTACAGAGTGCTTGACCAAAACGTGTCAAATGGCAAAACAATAAATTGATTTATCTCACAGCATCTTACTGGTAGTTACTTCACACAGTATTTATAAATTCTGTGTGAGACCATTTGTATTATATTATGGTTATTGTTTATTATGTGACTTAAAGTCTGGACAGTGAGGATGACTTTGCAGCATTATGTAAAATCAACTTTGAGCTTTAGATCATATTATGTTATTGCCTCTTTAAAAACATATATGAAGTGTTGCCTTGATTCTGTCATGCATGTTCAAGAAATCCTTCAATTTAAAACCAGGTCTGGTGGCATGGGCGGGTACTGAGGGGCATTGTCTGCCCACAGAGTCAGCTGTTCACCCAACCCCATCCCTACCTGACTGGAAGCTTTTTTTTTTTTTTCTTTCTACCAGAGTGGGCAACTTATAAGTTATAACAGCCAAACCTCCTGTTTAAAAAGAAGTTGAAGTTTGTCACCTAATACATACGAGGTATGTGTTTTAACTTTACATTTTCGTTGAGAAAATAACATTGACTATGTTCTCTTTCTTTGTAATGTTAGCCAAGAGCAACTCAAGCCAATCCTACATTGCTGTAAGTTAATGTTAGCTAAAGTTATTAAACTCCATTACTGTAACGTTAGCCCTTAATATTATTTTAAAGGCAGGCAAATAGGTTTTTCCCTCCAATTTTAATCTAGCAAATTAAAAGCTAATAAGTTAGTCAAAGTTATCCTTTATGTGCGTTATTTAGCAACTTGGCTGATGTGACACAGTGCTTGTGTTCTTTGCTTTGGCAACTTTAGCCACATGAAGACCCAGGCTAGCCTAAGGACACTTTAAGAAATAGATAGGAAACATCAGATTCTTAGATTTCTGTAACATCTGAGCTAATGTTTATGCAAATCTGAGCATAATTACTCAACATTTTATGTTGTTGTTTATATCCTTATTGTTTGTTTTTGCAATAATAAACAGGGTTATTTTATTTCAAAGGTTACATAAAGGTTTGTTCATGCAGTTATATAAGAAAAAACACTTATGTAAAAGCTTGTTTACTCTGCCCATTCTACCTCCCTCCTCCGGGAAACCAGTCATCCCCGGCTAAACTCCTCTAGAGCCGACCTTTTAAAACACCTGGGTGTACTGCCTTAAAGAAGCAGCTCCTTTTCTGAGCTGCAGTTTCCAAGCTTTGGAGCTTCCACCTTATAGAGCACCACTCCCCCACTGAGCTCCGGCAGACTGCCAAGCAGCAATTAGCAAACAGCTGGCGGAACTGCGCATCTGCTTAGCTCATTATAAAAGCTACTACTCGGTGCAACACTGGTAGAAATGTTGTTAAAGGATTAATAGACGAGGAATGTTGTGATAACTTTCTGAAGACAGAGTTTCAGAAATAGCAGGAGTTTTTGGCAGGGCATTTTGTTGAACAGTTATTTGCTGCTCAAATAACTTGTCAATGTGTACGTTTTATTTTGTGACAAAGTTCATATTGGTAATGTTTCTATTGGTTCTTTCAGGTCAAATTGTAAGGGATAAGATTTTAATTTCTGTTTCACATTCTCAAAAACGTAATTTAAAGCCATGTGTGATTGCGGAGCTGTTACCTTTAAAAAACCCCAAATCCCTTTTGGGGAAGTGGTGTCTTCAGACACTCTGGGGTCCTCATCCTCCTCTGGGAAAGTAATTGGAGATCCAGTATTTAGTCCTCCTGTCACTGCTGAATGCTTATATATGGTGTCAGACACAACACCTAGACAAAAAAACCCAGCAGACATTCAATTAAGAAAGACAATTAGAAAAAGTTAAAATCTACCTATGCAAGAGATTTATTTATTTTTAATAAGCTTTTATTTAGCTAGATAAAAACCCATCGAGTTCAAGACTACAAGTGACCAAGAGGCGGCAGTATAGGAAGTGGACAAGCCAAAGGAACCATAACAAAAAAATAGAAATGGTGCAAAAAAAGTGCAGTCGTGATTACAAGAGCAATCTAAAATGAAAAAAAAAAAAAAAAGCACTGAATGGAATTCTGACAGTTTCAGTTCAGACTGTAAGGCTTTTTAAGTAGAGAGGGCAGAGAAATGGAAAGTTTTCATCTTTTCACACGAGGAATATAGAGATACAACTGTCAGAGTGTCGGGCATAAAGGCTTTCGGTTCTCTGACAGAAATTGCATAAATAAATAGGAACTAGGCTAATAAATAGGAACTACTCTGTTGCCTTGTGCAACAGAGTAATCCATTGCGTACATCATCTTTCATTTGCATTTCATTTACATTTGCATCTCAATAAGTAGAATATTGTGAAAAAAGTTATATTTTTATAAAATTAAACTCAAATTACTGTATATAGTCATCACAGAGTGGCTTATAGATACAAAAAAACAACCTTAAAATTTAGTGTAAATTTTGAGTTTAGCTATGACATTTTAATGCATCACAAAAAAGAAACAGAGTAGTTTCAGAGGTTCTTGACGCACTAAAAATAAAAAATCCTAACCCCTCAGGGCTCTGACTTGGGGTCCCTTCTCTTTATCATCTGCATCCTTGGCAATATATTCTGTAAATTTTATGTTTATTTTCACTGTTATGCTGATGACACCCAGCTCTAAATCACCACTAAACCTTTGTCTGCTCTTCTGCCCACCTCCCTCATTGATTGTATCTCTGAATTAAAACCTGGTTCACTCCAAACTCAGCACCAAAGCTGAAATTCTCATCATTGGTACCAAATTCACCCCATCTGATAGTGATAGTTTTTCTTTCACTCCTGATAATTTTACCTCCCTCTTCCCCCGGGTTAACAGTCTAGGTGTCATCCTCGACAGCACACTATCCTTCAAATTCTACAATAACAACATCACCAGGTTTGCCTAAGAGGATTGAGGCAGTTAATATTATGTAGGTGAAAACCTACATAATATTATGTAGGTTTACACCTACATAATATTAACTGCCTCAATCCTCTTTCTCCATTTACCTGTTGTCCCATCTGCCCACTGATTCACTCCATTTCAAATTACAACTGAAACATTTGCTTAAACTGTTTTTTCTATTTGCTCTATTAAATTAAATGTATTTTGTATGGTGTTTTTGATTGTCCAAAAAGGTGTCTATAAGTAAATTGCATCAATTTATTTGTATTATCAATATTATAAAAGTAACAGTTAAAATTAGCTAAAAAGCTAAAGGTAGCTAAAATAATGATTATCAGTAGCATTCAACAATCAAGACTACTCTGAAAGAGAAAAAGTGCAAATGATTCATTGGGATGTGTGATTTTAGACTTAATACAGTAAAACTTTTGTAAACTGTAAACATTAATTGTCAGCTTCTTCAGCTTATCGTTTTTCACAAGAGTTTAACATTTATTGTTCAAAATTTGCAGCAATGTTGCTTATATTTTAGCTTTTCAGAACAGGAAAAAGTCTGTGCGCCCTGTATTTGTTAAGCCGGAGCTATTAAATTTACCCCTTAACACCTTAGTGCCACTGCGTAGTTCATGTTCACACAGGCAAATGAGGGGAGGTGATTCTCTGAATTCGGTACATTCTGGGGTCTCAGGTACATATATTTATGTGCTATAAAAATATACCACAAAAAAATTGCATCTATTGAAAGGCTCTTTGAACCTCCAAGAAAATATGTTTCCCTACTTTATGCATGAAATCCCAAACATTATTACAAATTTCTTTGTTACTTAGGTTGCTTTAAATTCAACCCCATAATGAGATAATTTGATTCCTCTATGAGTATAACTCTTAAAATAATTAAACTAATTATTTTGAACAAAACTGGAGGGATATGATTAAATAATGCTATTTTATAAATAATTCATGTATTTTTCTCATATTTCTTTGTATGTATACATCTGTTTACTTCTTGGATTTTTTATTCATCACAGAAACTTGGCTACAAGAAGGTCAGTTATTCCCGTTTTCTGAACTTCTACCTCAGAACTGTGCTTTTATAAACTCCCCGGTTGACTGGAAAAGGTGGAGGTCTGGCTACAATTTTTAAATCCAGTTTTCACTGTCAACAATCATCTATGAAATAATTTTTCAGTTTTGAACTCCAAGCTTTTGAATTGAAATTAACTGAATCAATTCTGTGTGTGGTGATCTATCGTCCGCCAAAGTTCAACAAGGACTTTATTCATGAATTCTCTGTACTTATGGCATGGATTACCCTAGAGCATGATCATATTTTAATAATAGGTGACTTTAATATACACATATGCTGCCCAGATAAACCTCTGGTGAAAGAATTTTTGGACTTGATTGATTCGTTTGATTTTACACAATCTGTGGTTGGACCAACACACACAAAGGGACATACTCTTTGATATCCAAACAAGGGCTTTGTTTGGATATCATTGAAATTCTTCAGACTTGCAATTCCCTATTTTATTCTCTATTAACATTTCATCTTCTGTGGTTACAAATAATGCTAAACCTTTACTTTGTCGTAGCATTATTGGAGAATTGAAAGGTGGCTACACTCTTAATTATATAAGTGAAAGAAATAACGCACAGAGACGTAGTTCTTGCTGCTAGGCCATAGACGAGCCGGAGATTTATTACACTACCACGGATTCCTCATTACAGTTTCATCAGTTCAATACTCAAAAATCTTCTAAAGTCTCAACAAAAAAATCTACCTGTATTCTTAACATCACCCTTTTTTATACACTCATCTTCACTGGTGTGAGTTGGAAAGTTTCAACCAATGGCGTTGCTACTCTTGACTTGTGTAAAGATTCTGGCGTGCCTTAAACTAAGTGTGTATTGGACGACCTTTAAAATATTTGAGACCTCATGAACCCAACATCTGCTCCATTTCAGAATTGCTGAATAGGACAATTTATCTCAAATTGTTGCTCTTATCTGTCAAACAGCAAACTTTCCAAGTCATTTTTTGGTTCCATTTGCGCTTTGCACACAAATGGAAGGAAAGGAGTCAGGTCAGGTTGACCTAGAGAGGTACTAAAATCCTTTCGCAAAAACAACTCCTTAAATAGTATTTCCACTCTTACAGTATTAACTCTGATATGGCTGTTCAACTGAATGCAGTCCTAGCTCATACTACATTCCTTACTGATAGCAATCTTAATATTGAAGCTCTTATTAATTTTAACAACGCATGCTTTAATGCTCTAAATACCGTAGCTCCCCTGAAAACTATATCAACTACAAGAAAGAAAGTTTTAGAGCCACGGCTTAATGAAACCACTCGTGCACTCAGACGGGAATGCAGGCGTGCTGAGAGGAGGTGGAAAAAAGATAAATTGTCCCCAAACTTTTTCCTGTGAGGGCCACCTAACTTTTCCTTTCTCTGGTGGGGGGCCGGAGTCAGTTTGTAAAAGAAAAAGTGTGACG
>NW_015114761.1:16149-18507 GCF_001443285.1 Poecilia latipinna | reverse complement strand
AATTTTGTTGCGGCCCGAGGGGTGGGGGGCGGGGGGGAGAGAACAGTCAGATAAGGCTTCTGCATGTTGGTGTTCCCACTAAATCCTGTATATGCCCTATTTGGGTTGTCTTGGCCCTTTTATTGCAGCCTGTGGGGTTTTTCCTGACTTGGACCGAGAATACAATCTGCTGAATGTGACAGGTAGCCAATCAGAAAGCGCGGTGACGTAAGAACAGAGGGGAATCCCAAACAGCTGACATATCGCGCAACTGAGAGTCCGGTGGATATCAGAGATGATATGTGGAAATGTTTATTATTATATGTAAAGGTCATTATTATGTTTATTCAGTTAAAAATGTTAACTGAAAAAACAGTCACCTCCAAATCATAATGCAGCAAATAGAGTGGGTGCTACCGTCGTCTTTTATCCACCGCCTTTTCTATCAGTTACGTCTTTTATCTCTTAAAATGAGTCCACAAACTATCACTATTGCTTCTACATCGTCATCCGTGTTTGGTCATTCTAAATTCCCGCTATGTTGGGAGTTTTGTGGATTTTCTTCTGAAATCGTGATGTTCGTGACTGGAATCGGTTCGTGTGGTTTGCTCCTGCCTTGGACACACAAACCGATCGAACCTGTTGTACTTTTATCAGCTCTGTGATCACAGAGGTTTGGAGAATCGGCCGACAATTCTTAAATCTTGCCGTCTGAACCAGACTTAAGACTCACAAGCTCTACTCATCTCCTCTCGACCACTGCCCAAACGCTCTGACTCTGGTCGCTATGGTAACGTTTACATATCCCTTCAAAATAAAATACAGATGTGCCACAAAAACGAATATTTTACTTTTATGAAAATTTTAACTCACGATAATGATAACGGGAGCCCTGAGCTTGTTTCTCTGCAACGAGACATCAGAGAGACGATAACACCCGAGCTGTGTTCCTTGAGCACAGCGTGCTTGGTCTCTATGTGGCAAAGCAGCTTGAATCTGCATGTTACGCAGAGCGGGCTTGTAATGTGGGAATCACCTACCGGTCTGGGATAAATCCATTCTCCTGTCTCTTCTCTGGGCCTTTTCCCCTTTGCAAAAAAACTTTCCAAAGACACCTGATCTGTTTCTTACTCATTTTGCTGCTTGTGGGCTCAGTGTTGGTGCACAAGTAACCGAGACTTCCAGTGATTCACTTCCTGCTAAAGAGCCCCCTGGTGGTTGAAGAAAAACTCACATATAAACGGCTTTTAGTCCGGAAAATACGGTAAATGTAAAAAAAAAAAAAAAAGAAACTGAATGCTTTCTGGAATTGTTCAGGGGGCCGGATCCAGCCCGGGGCCGTAGTTTGGGGACCCCTGTTTTAGAGGCTCGAATAAGCTGGTAGATTTAGACTCCCATGGAATGCCACAATGTATAGCTATTCTGGAGCATTTTGAGCCAGTTTCTGTAGATGAACTGACTTTGGGGTTACACTTTATTTGAAGGGGGGTGAATAAGACTGACAAACACCTGTCATGAACATAAATACGCCTTCATGAAAATTTATGACTGTGGTCATAAAGCGTCATTCGGTAAATTATGACACTTTTAATACAAAGTTGACATTATTCAAAATGTCTTTATGACAACTTGACATCAACCAAGAAATCATTACTGATATAAATTTGTTCTAAAAGTATTACTGATTGCCCTTTAAAAATTAGGTAACTTTGTTATTAAAGGTAAAGTTTAAACAGTAATGATTTCTTGGTTAATGTCAAGTTGTCATAACAAAGACATTTTGAATAATGTCAACTTTGTCATAATTTACCGAATGACGCTTTATGACAACAGTCATAAATATTCATGAAGGCTTATTCATGTTCATGACAGGTGTTATGTCATGTTTATGAAAGTGTCATGACAGTCTTATTCAACCCCCTTCAAATAAAGTGTTACCGACTTTGGTTATTAAGCATCTGCGGCCTTCAAATTATCCACTGGACTGTCCTTCCTACTCGTCTGAAAAAATACATTTTTCTTATTCTTGGCAGCTACATTCTTAAGGTGATAAATACCTCATTGCAGTCAGGTTGTGTCCCATCTACTCTTTAACACGCTGTGGTTAAACCCAATCTAGACTCCAGTGAACTAGCAAATTTTAGGCCCATTTCTAAACTCCTTTTTTATCCAAGATTCTTGAAAAAATAGTTTTTATTCAGCTTGAAATATTTTTAAAAGATAATATAACTGAGAAGTTTCAGTCTGGATTTAAAACTGCTCATAGCACTGAATCTGCCTTGCTCTGAGTGTATAATGATCTCGTCTTAACAGTTGATTCAGGCAACACTGCAGTTTTACTTCTAGATTTGAGCTGTGCATGTGACACTAGTGTAGATC
>NW_015114761.1:5148-13245 GCF_001443285.1 Poecilia latipinna | reverse complement strand
TGATGTTTCTGTTGGAAGAAGAACAACCTTCAAATTATCCATTGGATAATTATCAGACGAGTCTTCCTACTCGTCTGATAAAAGACATTTTTTCTGATTTTTGGCAGCTACATTCTTACGGTGATAAATACCTCATTGCAGTCAGGTTGTGTCCCATCTACTCTTAAACATGCTGTGGTCAAACCTCTTCTTAAAAAATCCAATCTAGACTCTGGTGACCTAGCAAATTTCAGGCCCATTTCTAAATTGCCTTTTTTATCTAAAATTCTTGAGAAATTAGTTTTTATTGAGCTTGAAATGTTTTTAAAAGACAATAATATAACTGAGAAGTTTCAGTCTGGGTTTAAAGTTGCTCATAGCACTGAATCTGCCTTGCTCTGAGTGTATAATGATCTCGTCTTAACAGTTGATTCAGGCAACACTGCAGTTTTACTTCTAGATTTGAGCTGTGCATGTGACACTAGTGTAGATCATCAGATTATCTTACATAGATTTTTTTCAATGATGGATACACTGGATACACTGTGTTGGCCTGAGGGGCTCAGTATTTGAGTGGTTTAAATCTTACTTAGAAAACAGAACCTTCTCTGTTCATCTTGACCAATCCTGTTCTGGGGCCAAACCTTTAAAGAGGAGTGTTCTCCAAGGTTCAATTTTAGGGCCCATTTTCTTTATCTTTTATTTACTGCCTCTTGGTCAGATTTTCCAAAAATTTTATATTTCCTTTCATTGCTTTGCAGATGATGTCCAGATTTATTTGTCCCTTAAAATGCAAAATGGTACAAATGAATCTCTTCAGCTGTTGATAGACTGTTTAGCTAAAGTTAAATCCTGGATGGAAAAAAAACTTTCACCTCAATGAAAGCAAAACTCTAATTATATTATTTGGTCAAAAACTTCAGACTACAAATCCAGATCAGATTCTTGGTTCTTTAGCTCGGTTTTGTCAGACCTCTGATAGAAATCTTGGTTTTACTTTTGACAGCTTTTTAAAGCTAGATAAACAAGTTAGTTCTGTCGTTAAATCAAGTTTTTACCACCTTTGGCTTTTAACAAAAGTTAAATCTGACTTCTGTCTTAAGGACTTTGAAGGACTTATCCATGCCTTCATTACATCTCGTTTGGATTACTGCAACTCATTATAGAGGGATGGATAAATCACAGATTCAGTGACTTCAAATGATCCAGAATGCAGCAGCACAGCTTCTTACAGGAGCCAGAAAGCATGACCATCTAAGTTCTACTCTGGCATCTTTACACTGGCTGCCTGTCTTTTATCGAATAGATTTTAAGATTCTTTTGTTAACTTATAAAGTTTTAAATGGGTTAGCCCACCTTTGTCTTCGGGACCTTTTAAATTTCCGGTCTGTGTCCAGAACCCTACGATCAAATAATCAGTTATTACTTATATAGTTCCTTGGACTCGACTTAAGAGGAAAGGAGATCGAGCTTTTTCTATTGCTGCTCCTGTTTTATAGAATAACTTACCTTTCCAGATTAGATCTGCCCACAGCCTGGATCATTTTAAATAGCTTCTTAAAACTCATTTTACTCTTTGGCATTTAATTGATGTATTGTTTTATACTCTGTTCTATCATTTGTGTTGTCGTTATTGTACAGCGCTTTGGTGCAGTTTTATACCTGTTTTAAAGTGCCATATAAATAAATTTGACATTTTCCTAGGAAATGCACCCTTTCTCGTTTGTTTTATATTCATTGAAAAATTAACATTGGTTAGTGGGGACATGCTCATTTGACCTCTACGCTTCAACAACCCATAACATTTTTCAAAACATTTTTTTAAAATATATTTGCATGTTATATTACCAAGACACATGGATATTTCCATTTATTGATTTTCTCCAAAAATGTGGTTTGCGTTATATGAAAATATTTGAGATAAACCCGTGAGACACAAAATGCATCGAATTCAGAGAATGACCCAGAGAGTTAACCCCGAAGTCGAGACCTACTTTGGCTCTGGAGGAAATATCTCCCCTGTGTTTTCAGACCATGGTCAGAAGCAGGAATGGTTAACATTTGTGATCATGAAGGGACCTCTTCGCCTTTAGGACGAGTGGTGAGCACTGAGTAATAGAGATAATAGCAATAAAGTCAAGAGACTGTATATTAGCCCGCAAGACTGATGCTGCCGCCCACCACCCCTGTGCGAACTATGGGCCTGAAACTGATTATTCCAACCCGTTTAATGGCATTGATTTGTCTTCCGAGGTGCAGAGAGTATAGAAGCTGAACATGTGACGGTGGGGAAATGTGAACATTACAACCCTTTTCTGTGTGATGAACGCTAAAGGAGGGAACACGTTTGCACCACACCATGGCCCCACTCAGCTACGGATTAGCTCCACAAACCAATTCTTGATGCCGAATGTCAAGGTTATGCCTATGGGGGAAACACAGATGACAGCATCCATTATCATCCAGCCCCCACGTTTCAAATGAAAGATAATTATATGGACTCCAACCCATTTGCTTCTGCTTATATGCAAAGTTTTGTACACAGCACGCCGGCCTCATTTAATCTGGTGTTATTTTCCGCCGTGCAATGTACTCCTTCCCATAACCTGAAAGGAACTAAAAGCTACAAGCAAACCTTTGCACAGCCCCAGTCCCGATTAAAAACAAATAAAACCCATTTCTTGTTGCAACAGCCCTTATCCGATGGTGATGAGGATGGAGATCCTAGAGAGAGGGTCCCCACTTTACGTCTGGACCAATACAACGGTACCACACCATGGAAAGAATTTCTGCACAGGTTTGAGAACTGCGCCGAAGCAAATTACTGGTCCGAAAAGACAATGACAGTACAGCTGAAATTCTGCCTGGTTGGCGCAACAGGGGCCACAGAAATGCACAGAAATCCTTGCTCTTCCAAGTGGGACTACCGCCGCCTGGTGGACGAACTGGAAACTGCATATGGTCCGTCCTCTGATCACGCCGCTGCTGTTGCAGTAGAACTGAGGCAGCGAGTACGAAAATATGGAGAGGCCCTGCATGTATTCAGAGATGATATCTATGGGAAAGTGGCGGTGGCTTATGGTGGACTCTATTACTGTTGAAGTTTCACAAACGGTCTGGGTGATGCAGAAATAGTTCAGAAGCTATTAGAGCAACGACCGGTGTTCGGTTCATCAGCGCTACCCTTAAATCCGTCCTACCTTACGGGTAATGCGCATGCACACATCGAAGCTACGTCACATACTGCTTACTCAGCAGATTTCGTAAATACGTCCTACCTGTTACGGTAAGTTTATTTAATTTATTTTATACCTGACATTAAGCTGCTCTATTACGTAATGGCTTTAGTTTACATGACAGCAGCTTGTAAATATATTTATGAATGGCTTTAGTTTGCTGTCTGCAATGTCGTAAACAAGTCATTGACGGTTAGTCAGGACAAAATACGTTTTGTGGCTATTTTGTCCCTATACTTTAAAATATTTTTGTTTAATAACACTATTATTAAGCTTTGCTAAATCGATGTTGGTAGCGAGACTGAAGCTGTGTAATAGCCGTGTAATATTAGTGTACATTAATCATATCCTATCATTTCAGGTGCACAGTGGCCTGTGCAGTTCGGTGGATACACTGTGACTGCGCTGCATTTAATAAAGTCTGTCATACAACATATTAATGCGCGTGATGGGAGTGAAGTGGAAGCTTAGGAGTTATGCTTAGCTTAGCATTGGAACAGTTTATAAACATGATGAAACCACAAGATCACTTCCTTCATCGTAATATCCTACCTATTAAAAATGAAAAGCTATAGATATATGCACTAATTATTTTTATTAGAATATCCTACCTGTTAAAAATATTTTAAATGCAGAGGCGTTTGTAAGAATAAAACAATATCAGACAGGGGAAACAGGTTTTTATTGGAATTAAATTAAAGACAAATACAAATCACAGCAACTCTTTTTGCACATTAATACGTTGTATGACAGACTTTATTAAATGCAGCGCTGCCACAATGTGTCCACCGAACTGCGCAGGTCACTGTGCACCTGAAATGATAGGATAGGATATGATTCATGTACATTAATATTACATTGCTATTTGCTTCAATCTCACATAGTATCGCTACCAACATCTATTTAGCAAGGTTTAGTAATAGAGTGTTATTTAAAAGTATAGGGACAAAAAAAGCCCACAAAATGTATTTTGTCCTGATTAACTGCCAAATAATAACTTGTTTACAGTAATGACATTGCAGACGGCAAACTAAAGCCATTGATAAATATATTTACAAGCTGCCTGTCATGTAAACTAAAACCATGAAGTAATACAGCAGCTTAAAAAACCATGTATAAAATAAATTAAATAAAACTTACCATAATCTGCGATGAAATAAAGCACATGAAACGAAACTTCCACAAGTAGGACGTATTTTTAAGAAATCTACCGAGTAAGCAGTATGTGATGTAGCATCGATGTGCGCATGCTTGTTACCACAAGGTAGGACGAATCTAAGGGTACCAGTCACACTCTCCCATGCATACTCATGAAACCACCAAAAGGGCTGCAGCTTATGTCACCAGTGCCATGCAGCCAGGAGCCCGCAGCATGGTTGAACGACGGCCCAGAGGTGCTGTGGTCAGAGCCAATGACAAACATGAAAGTGTTATCAAAACTACACCTGTAACCAGCTTTCACCAAATCGGTTCGACACACACCATCAGCCTTTAATAACTGCAAAAATTCTACAAAAGGTGGAGTCCACTGCCATAATTGTCAAGGTTATGGCAGCGGTAGGCAGCGGTATGTGGAAGTCTGGAGGTAACCACATGCAAATCTATGAAACGGAGGTGTGTACTGTGTTGGACAGTGGGGCATGGAGAAATGTGCTGCCATAAATTCTGTCAACCCTGACACGAGACCTCAGCTGCATCCATCAATTGTTAAGACTTTACTGGGGGTGGGGCCTGTAGATGTGCCAGTGCTGGGTGAGGACCAGATACCAGTCAGCATCAACAACCATCAGGTGGACGTGGATTTGCTTGTAGTAGATATAGGAGGGTTAGAAGTGCTGCTGGAGCATCCCTTCCTCACACAAGCTGAAGCCCGTCTTACCTTTGCCAGACACCACATCATCCTCTTCAGTGAAAGTGCCCTACTACCAACCTGAATCTAACCTGAAGTCCCATGCAGTGAACCCTGCAGGAGCTCGTCGCAGGTTTGCCTCCTGTTCTGGAAAACCAACCCAGTGCTCCAGAGTATGTGCAGTAGATGTGGGTACGGTTGGAGCTGGCTCACCAAATCGCTAGAGAAGCCCTTGGGAACTCAGTCACACATGCCAAGAGACAGCACGACAAGAACTGCTGCTACAAGCAGTATAAAATTGGAGACCCTGTGTGGTTTCTCATTAAAGGGACACGTCATGTCAAGAACAAAGTCAAAACGTTTCTCTCATCTTATGAAGGAACATTCTTTGTCCTAGGCCACCTGGAAGACCTGTACCAGGTACAGAAGAACCCAAGGTCCAAGGTGAAAGTCGTCCACCATGACCAGCTAAAGCGCTACCGCAGTTGGGAGCCCCTGGACAACACATGGGTCCAGGAAACCTACAGAGATCTTGGAGGAGTACTCGGCAGACTGTGACCTGGGTCTGCAGGGTTTGTTTTCTGATGCAGCCAGTGAGGGTGCTGGTTGTTCCCTGCTGTCTACATCAACTGCAACAGATCCCAATGCCTGGATGTTTTTGTCCCATCCTCCCCTTGTCATGTAAACCATGAGGATGGAGGGGGTGTGGTGGGCCCTCCTCTGAGCCCGCCAGTTCGACAATCTAGGCGTCAGCACAGAGAACTGGACCGGTACGGCACATGGACAGTTCCAAGTAGGACCATGGACTCAGTTTAAGGTTCTAGTGTGTTGAAAAGTTAGCTAATACTGTTTAAAAAATTAATATTTGTCTATTTTCTTTACTGATATTCAGTTGTTCAAACTATAAAAGAAAACTTAACAGAAGAGCCAATGGTTTATCTAAAAGAACATGTTTTGTTGTATTTGTTTTTCACACCAGATAGGGTCAGTTAGTGTCCTTTCTGGTCGTCATGGTGCCACTGAGTAACTTCTCTCTTCCTCTATGGCATGTAAATGCTTAATTTTACACATGTAGGCAAACTTTAAATGAGATAATTATATCCCTGGCTATGTGGTTGATGATATACCTCACCTTATGTAATGATGATTAACACTGTTATCTCTTATCAGGGATTGTGTATCAGTTTTATGCATTGTAAGGCTGGAGTGGAATTATTGCTTAATTGCCATCCAGAGTGGGGGTAGTGTTGCAGAAAGTGCCTCCACTATATCTGATGAGGAGCTCAGTAAGTAGTGTGTCTGTTGTGTGTGGGTGAGGAAGATGTGTGACAGCAGCCCTCCGGTCAGAAGGGGGCACTGTATGCTTTACAGCATGCTTTGGAGTCAGAGAGAGACGGAGTGTGGCTGAGAGTGAGTGGAGACGGCGACTGAAGTATCAGTATTTAGGAAAAACTCTGTGCGGCCTGTATTTAAGTCGAAGCTATTAATTTTATCTCTAACCATCTCAGTGCCACCACATGGTTTATGTTCATACGGGCAAGTGAGAGAGTTAACCCCGAAGTTGAGACCTACTTCGGCCCTGGAGGAAATATCTCCCCTGTGTTTTCAGTCCATGGGTCAAAAGACAGCAGCAGGAACGGTTAACACAAGCCACTGGTCACTAGGTGGCAGCAGTGTTCAAACTAATCAACAAGCTCCGTGTTCAAACCAGTAGTAGGAGCCTACACAAGCACCTGCTTGTGGAGGTGCTTGTGTAGGAGAGCTGAGGATTCAAGCACAGATATTTTGAAATATAACTACTGTCATAGAGGAGAGATGCAGAAGTTTGACAGTGAAAAAACTGCCAGCAGAGGTCAAGTAAATCAAGAATGACTTAGTTTTATGGCCAGGCTAAGAAGCTTTCTTTTCAAATACAAGAATAAAGTTATATTATGAGAACAAAGTTCTATTAGCAGAATAGTTACACTATTCCCAGAATAAGGAAGCAATATTGCCAGAAAAAGCCATTATGAGTATAGGAGCCATGTGTCTTTTCCTGTCTTTATCCACACCAGGGGACATATTTAATTTTGAGTTCAGAGTATGTCTGAAGGGGATAGGGTTATTTAAGTTAAAGTGTGATTCTGTTCAGGTGTCGTAATGGGAAGGGGAAAACTGTTTTCTACTACACTTGTTTTGGATTTATGTCTGATTTATGTGGTTCTAAACAAAAATGTCAAGAGTGATCTGTGATGTGACCAGTGGCTAATACTTTCATTCTGATATATTAAAAGATCAAGTATTTGCTTATTTGTAAAACTAATACCATCTATACCTTCACAAATGATCAGTATTCCCCATTTTAGTACCGTGTGATGTAGAGTTATCAATTTAGGACTTTAGTTTTGAACAACTTTACTCAAATTTAAAACACAAACCAAAAAACTGAAAAAATAGTATGATCCCTACAGGGGGGATGTCAAAAAGTAATTGAGAAACACTGGCCCAGAACAAAAAGTTTTAGTGTGTTAACCCACACTTGGATCATAAGCGTCATGTCTCACTTGCCTGTCTTAATAGTGTTTCTGTTATGAGGCTGCATTAGGACTTATGAGTCTACCAAGTTTGTTTAGTGCAGTAGTAGGATAATCATTAGGCGCACATGTGAGTATGCTTTACCATTAACCAAAAAGAATGGGGTGAAATTTGTAGTGGAATGAACATGAGTGTTGTATGCAAACGCAACCCATTTTATGTGTTCATCCCACTAACCACCTTTTGAATAAAGGTACTTTATAAACTGTCCTTTTATTTATCCATTAGCCCATTCCACCATTCCATCTGACATTACATGATATGGAGATGTTCTTGTTCCTTGTTTTGTGTACTCCCATACATTTACTAAGGCCTTTAGTCAAACTGGCATCCCTGGTCTGTGTGTAGGCTGTGGGGAACAATGTGGCGACTAATGTAGTCTTCAAACAAGCACTTTTGCTAGGTCAGGAAATGCATACAGGTCAATGTACTTTGTGAAATAGTTCATTACAACAAGCA
>NW_015114761.1:0-1796 GCF_001443285.1 Poecilia latipinna | reverse complement strand
GCACTTTTGCTAGGTCAGGAAATGCATACAGGTCAATGTACTTTGTGAAATAGTTCATTACAACAAGCATATATCGGTTTCCATGAGCAGTGACGGCAATTTTGTGAAATCCATTGCTATTTTTATCCAAACGGCTTTGAGACATTTTTTTTAAGGTTTTATTGGCTCTAGTTGCCTCTATTTAATATCTAATGAACAGGAAAATGGGTAATGAGAGAATATATACATGCAGCAAAGGTCACCAGGCCAGGAATCAAACTTGTGACGGCCGTGTCAAGGACTAAGGCCTCCATACATGGGTTGTGCCCTGCGCCACCACAGCATACCCCTAGACAACATGTTTTAAAGGGACCTGCTGATGAGGTGTTGGCTACTGGCGTGCCTCACACACCACACAGTGCAAACACCACTTAGTTATGTTTCGAGGCATGTATGGCCTGTAGCATATGCCTTGAGCACAATGTAAAGTTGTTACTACATCAAAATGTCCAATAAGAGAATGGCTATGTAGCCCCACTGACCACTTACTTTTGCAGATCACTTGGGACAAAAATCTGTATAACAGGATCACCAGGGCGATGCCAAACCTGCCAACAGAGAAGAGCATCACTACTAATAAGTTTTGGAAACTCCCTTTAAAAGTACCTGTGCTCAGGGGAGTGCTCAGGGTGGCAGTAGCTGTATTGAGATTTTTTCTTTTTCAAACTTTCATTCCTGCCTTTCTGGGGGAACATAGCTTTGTTTGGACAATTGTTACTTCTTGCTTTGGACATTGCGTAGTTTGACTGATTTTTGGCAATATTTTCTCATTCATTGTTACTTTCTTATGATGTGCAGCCATTGATTAAAATTGGAAAAGCTGAAAAAAATACCACAACTGAAGCCAGAACTCTTAGAGAAGTTGATAAGGAGGCATTGTGGATGCAGAGAGGAGGAGGAAGTTCAAACCATCTGTGGCAGACATAAACTTTTATATTTCGCACCAGAATGTAACATATAAATGTAGTGCTTTTCCAGTCATTTTGACCACTCAAAGCGCTTTACACTAGAGTCACATTCACCCCTTCGCACTCTAACGCTCATATATTTATACACCGATACGCAGATCGGTAGGCAATTTGGGGTTAAGTGCCTTGCCCAAGGGCACATCGACATGTGGCAGGAGGAAGCTGGAATCAAACCTACAACCTTTTGATTGCAAGGTCACAGCCACAGTTGCCCAAAAAGAATATAGCCTCTTATTGGGAAAGGGAGAGAGAAGGAGACAAAAAAGGCCAATGGTAGTCCCAGGGATCCTCCAATTAGACTTTTTGCTGCCAATTCCGTTATCAATTACACACGAGGGCCGATCACCGCCGATCACAAATACAGATCACCTGGACTGGTTGTTAATTTTGCACTTTAGGATTACTATGTGATCTAGCAAAATGAAAAAGTGATCTGGCAATAAAATCACCTAATTTAGTCACAACAAAAAAACAAGCAAAGTAGAATATAGACAATGCAGAAAGTATCCAGTCAATAAGACAACTGTAAAACCTGTCTGAGTACGGTCAAGTCATTTTAACTGTATTTCTTGAATTGGATCTTTTCTCCATAGTTTGTGCATTTTTCCATGTGGGGTGAGTAATTGTTTTTATTGATCTGTACAGCACTAGAGGTGCTTTTAGTAAGAAGGATGCTCTATAGATAAAATTGATTGATCAGTAAAATCAGTAAAAAAAATTTAAAAAAATTAAAAAAAAGATTTAACAGTAAAGGCTCTCAACGGCCTTAATCAAATAAAATTTTATTTG
>NW_015114760.1:96136-108670 GCF_001443285.1 Poecilia latipinna | reverse complement strand
TCTATATATATATATATATATATATATATATATATATAGATAGATAGATAGATAGATAGATAGATATAAACACACATATATGAGTATAATTAAATAATATTTATCTATCCGTCCGTCGGATGGATAGATAAATATTCTATATTATTATTATTTAATTATTATTAGTTAATTGTACTGAAGGGCTGCACAGTGGCGCAGTTGGTAGAGCTGTTGCCGTGCAGCAAGAAGGTTCTGGGTTCAATTCCCAGCCCTGGTCTTTCTGCATGGAGTTTGCATGTTCTCCCTGTGCATGCGTGGGTTTTCTCCGGGTACTCCGGTTTCCTCCCACAGTCCAAAGACATGTCAGGTTAATTGGCCGCTCCAAATTGCCCCTAACAACCATGTGTTTGCATGGTTGTTTGTCCCCCCCCCCATAAAAAACAGATTAAAAGATTCTTGGGACCAACAATAACATTTTCACTAAGTAGAAATTTTGTAATAGTTATTTTTAAAATATGAAAATAAATAAAATATAAAAAACAAAGCTACTCCCTTTTTATTGTTTAAAGCAAATTATGAATCACAAACTAAAAGCTAATTTTGCAATATAAATCCCATTTTTCCACCAAAACACCTGGAACGTAAAGTGCTCTGGAAACAGAAGACTTTAAGAGGCACTATTTTCTGTGGCGGATTAAGACGTTTGCGTTCATTGCGTCTCTGCAGTGTCCCACTGACAGTGGGAAGCATATAAATTATTAAAAACTTGTTGATTATTATTGTTTAAAGCATAAACAGGTGGAAAAATGTGGAATCTATGTTTAGCTTTATCTAAATGAGACGTAAGCCGCAGCGCCGAGGTCAATTCGCTTTGATCCGCCTGAAAATGAGCACAGAAACTGTATCTAATTAGCATAATAATGAGCAGCAGACGCTTTATCCACTGCAGCTCTGGAATAATGTGGATGTGAGAGCAGGAAGATGCTGCATGGGAGGAAAAATGAAGCGCTGAAGGGTTCAGTACTCTGTAATTTGGCTACTTTTTATTCGAGCAGGGTCATCTTCAAGAGAAAATTACAAATTAAGAATCCATAATACTTTTACAAAGACATTTCAGGAAAGATTTCTTCTTCAGTCATCATATCATACATAGTATTTAACAGTCCCTCTTCATTGTTTTTTCAGCTTAAAAAAAGAAAACAAAGATGAAGAAAGTGGAATTTTTTTTCAGTCGAAAATACAGTGTTTTCACAATTGTATAAAAGTTCCCAAATTTTGGATTTTTTCTTCCAGTAACTGGAAAGTAAAAGAAAAAAAAATAAAATAAGATTAAAACTTCACAATGTTTCAAAACACAATAAATGCTCTTTTTTTTTTTACGTAAAATTTGCCCCTATGATCGACAACATGTTCCTTTTTACTAAAATATATCTATATATTGAAGAACTATAGTACTGTACACAACAGTATGAAATAAATAAAATTAGGAAATATAAAATGGGCCACATAAATAATCAAAATAAGAGAAAAAAAAATAACGGTTTGGTTGTAATACTGAGAGAGTTTAAAAAGAAAAGAGCTGAGAAAACATTGCACAACATAATGTAAACTAAAGGAAAACGGCTGCCTATATGTCTGTAATACTGACACGATGCTTCGGAGAACAACGGTGAACCATCTCATCATAATACTGAAGCTGGTGAAGAAGGACAAAACAAAACATAAGAAACCGAACCGTCCTTTTACACAATACGAGGGTGGCACTTGCAGAAAAACACACAGGTTAAAAGGTTTGCATATAAGGCTTCTTTTTTCTTATCAAAAAACACCTTACAAAGGCTTCGTCCTTCATCGTTTTCTTCTTTTTATCCCGTCCATAAACTGTAATTTTCCCTTAAAACGAAAGTCTCTTTAAAACTTCTTTAAAAAACAAAAACAAAACACAGTTTAAATTCCTTCATTTGATTCGATTCAAGAGGCCTAAAACAGTGCGGCTGGAGATGTTTGGAGAAATAAAGACGACACCGAAAAACGCAGGTAGGTGGTAATACTGAAGGACTGCAGTGCAGGTAATACTGCTCTTTTCCAACACTGTATAAATATATACATAGGCAATACTTTTTATTATTTTTGTTCATGATTATAGAAGCGGAGTGCAATTTGTACAAGTCACTAGTTGTGCTATAAATACTATGGAACACAGGAGGTTAGCACCACACGTTGTTTTAGGCCTTAGTACTGTACATTTTTATTCATTTATTCGTTGTTCGGTTTGCATAATGCAGCTTATTTCACAAACCCGCCACTGATTTCTGAGTCCATCGCGTCCCGCTTCGGCAGACGTCGTCCCAAAGAGAGCTTCCCGGAAGCTTCAGGCACGTGCAGCTTAAAACGCGGCGGCGGCGTTTTAAACCGAGCAGGTGAGAATGCCGAACCGAAAGAGACAAACTGAAAACTGTAAGATGGGAAGCTCCCTGAAAACCGTCCGTTACATGCCGTCCTCCATGGCATCCTCGTGATCCGATTTGGTTTCCGTTTTGCCGTCCAGCGAGCTGTCGTCCATCGAGTGCTCCCCGTTCTCCTCCTCGTCCCTCAACGTGTCCGGGTCCGTGTCCATGCTCTTGCTCTCTTCCTCTTCCTCCTCCTCGAACTCGTCCCTCCGTCCTATCTTCGCGTACGTTCCGTCCACCTCCTTCCGCCCCTCTGCCCTGATCCCTCCGTTCACGCCGTCGTGCCTCAGGATGGCCTCGCGCTCCGCCAGCTCCGCCGGGTAGCCTTGAGGAGTCATGCCCTGCAAGTACGCCCTGCTCATCAGCAGCTCGGTGGGCTCCAGGTGGCCCTTCTCCCGGGCCTCCCGCTCCGCCGCCTCCCGCTCCTCGGCCTCCCGCTTGCAGTAGGAGTAGCGGTGGTTCATGTGCTGCGAGTAGGAGCCCGAGTGGGAGAAGCGCTTGCCGCATTTGTCGCACTGGTACGGCTTCTCTCCGGAGTGCAGCCGCGAGTGCTCGATGAGATGGTGTTTGTGTTTGAAGGCTTTCTTGCAGATCTGGCACTGGTGCGGCCGCTTGCCTGCAGAGACACAGAAACAGAGAGCGGGACGGGACGTGAGTGAGGCGCCGGAGTCACAAAAACACAACTCAAATCACAACAAAGCAAAAAAACAAACAAAAAAAAAACAAAACAAATTTATTTAAGCTAACAAACTGCAGCATCCTGGGTGCACAAAGAAGCATTACAGGGGATCCTTCCTAATAGTAAATGTCTTTTTCATTCTCTTAGCTCATCAATAACAGATGCTTCATTTAGCTTGAACTGCTTTCCATCAACATAAAACATAAAAACATCAGAAAGTCAACAACTGTGAAAACCTGTAACAAATATTTTTACATTTTGTAAAGTGACATTGTTAAAATCAGCAATGTTCCACTTATTATTAAACAAAGGCAAATATAAACAGGCTTGGTTTAGAGGAACTCAGTGTTTCAGCTGTTTTGCACTTTTATGGAAGAATATATGAATAGGTTCCATATATTCTATATAAAATCACTGTGCATGGTCATAAAGTTACAGTATAAATAATATTAAACACCAAGATTACAGTTATTTTTTGTGTTACTAACAGCTGTTTTCTGATATTACAAGAAAAGTCCTTTTAGTTTTAATTTTTTAAATTAAAAGTCCAGAAAAAAAAATATTACTTTATCTTGTATGCAATATTTTTGTTAATTTCTATAGTTTTTCTATATATGTTTTTAACACTTTCTGATTTTGTTTTCTGGACCTACATACATAGCTGATGCTGTTTTGCATGAATTTTCCCACAATATAGGATATTTCTATTCTATTCTGTTTTTATATAGTGCTATTCATGTTATATAGACAAATCCAATAAAAGTGTCCCAAGAACACGGCCTTGAGGAACACCACATGTACACAAGAGATGTTCCCTGATTACAACATCAAGATAAATTGAACAGAAGAGTCCCGAGATCACAGCCTTGAGGAACACCACATGTAATTAAACCCTTTGCTTCCACTAGCTGCTGCATTTCTAGCTGCCGGTTGAACAGGAACCTAAAAAGTAGCAGCATTCAGAGCCAAAATGGCTCCTTCCTGCCTTTTCATGAGCCGATAATTAGACGGCTCCATAAAGCTTTGAGGTCTCTGTGTAAGGACTTCTCATCAGGAAGCTCCTGTAGTTTGGCTGATGTGATTTAATACCAAAAAATAATTATATATCTAGGTAAATTAATGTCTTTTAAGATCACAACATGATATGATTTGAAAATAAAAGAGCATAGCTCCCTCTTCTTTGGCTACCTGCATTAACTTAATTGCAAAAAAGGAACACACAAAGTTTTAAAGGCATCACATCCCTGTCAATGAAGAAGCAAGTTAGGTGTAGGGTTACAAATACAACTTAAGGATTGAACAGAGAAGGAAAAAAGGGAGGAAAAAGGGAAATAAAACAAAATATATAAATATATACTTGTAGGAATTGGCAACACAAACATTTAAAACATAAAATAAAAAAGCATGGGGTTTAAAATAAGGGTCTAGAACAGTATATACCTGTGTGTTCATATTTGTGTCTTAGAAGGGAACTGCTCTTCTGGAATGTTTTGTCGCACAAGTCACACGCGTACATACCACTTTCGGTCTTCTTAATCTTCTTCCGCGACAGACAGGAGTCGGGGTCTGTCATGTCGTCCAGCCCTGACAAGTAATCTGGTGTACCGTCAAGCAGGTCCCCCTTAGAGACAAGAACAGAGAGACAAGAGGCGAGAAATAATAAGCAACGCGGCACCGCACAAACCCGCACAGGCTTAAAGACGGTTCAAACAAAAAGTGAGAAAACTGGAGCTGTCTGCTTTTCGTTTATTTCAGGAGCTGTAGCTACAAAAATTGATCCATTTACATGCTAAATGTTTGTTTTGTCAAAATGTACTCAATTGTAATGTGTAGCTGGAATGTAAATGTGCTAAGATTTAAATTATACAATGTAGCTAAACCAAACAACAAAACATACGTACTAATGAGCTAAGTGCTAAATGTGACAAAACACCAGTCAAAAATCACTCCAACAATCTTAACTAAGCAAGTAATTGCATTAAAAATAAATGTGATGCTGATGTTTAACTGAAAAAAGCTAACTGCTAATCATGCTAATATGATCAGGATTTATATATTAGACATTTTATTTTTGTGCTTCTAAATTATGAATATGAAAATGTTGAATGTAATCAAATTTTCCAATTATTTTATAGACTATAGCTTTCAGAGAGTAAAAGAAATATTTTACTAATATGCTAACTGTTAGCTTTGCTAATCTGATAAAGCATCTTTAAAAAAAAGCTTTTAAAAGTTCAAGGTTAAAGAAAAATCAACATTTTTATGATGCTGAAAGTTAAAGATAAGTTACATGTAGGTGGTTTTCCCATAGTTTTAGAACTCAACAAAGCTCGAACAAATGCTAATGCTAATTTGCTAAATTCACAAATGTTCAACAACATAAAGCTGGGAATGCCAAAGCAAATTTTAGAAGTGAACATGTTATGATACCATGAACTGGTACATTTTAAATGCAACAATGTTGAATTTAGCTAATTATCCATCTAGTTTAGTTACTGTGAATTTCTTGTGCTAAGTAAATAGCAATATTTGCTAATTGATACTAACTGCTAAAGCTACTAATTTGATCAATGGTAAAAAAAAACAACAACAAAATATCTTTTTAAATAATGCAAAGTCTTAAAAGATATCTTGGAAAAGAGCTGAAAAAAATATAATTTTTAAACATAATGCTGTTGCTAATTTAAATAAACACCAAAACGTCATGATTATAATTGTTTTTAAATAAACAGTTGAAATAATTATTTTATCAGGAAGTTTTAGTTAGCTGTTTTATGCTAATCTGACAACCTATAAAAATAATAAAACATTTATATTAAAGACTAGAAATGCTTATGGTGCCAGAACATTTTTCGGAATAAATATATTTTATTTCAAATTTGAGAAGTTAAACTGTTAAATATATTCTTGCAACTAATTTTCTAAAATGGAAGCTAATATAGTACAATGTACAGATGAATGCCTCATGTTTACAAAGACAAATTGTTTAACTGGACTTTTGCAAAGACATGATTTAAAATGAATATAATGAATGTTAAATGGAATAAAAATGTGAGTTTTTATTACATTTTAGGAGCAGAAGATTTGACCAGTTTAACATAAAGACATATTTGACAAAGTTCTGGCTGCTTAACTTGTATTATTAACAAAAACAAAAAAAAAGAAAATATATATTAAGTTTTAATGTACAATGTAGTTCTATTTCAAAAGCAGAAACTATGGATTTTAGGAACTATAATTTATTTAAGTTAAAGTTATCTGTGACAATGCTCGACTCCCAAAATAAGTTAAAACAACCAAAACTGTAAAGTTTTTTATTTTTAGAAAGTATTATTATAGCTAACATATTATACTACCTATATATAAATAATGCAATATACTACTGAATATTATTTATATAATTACATAATATCTTGTTTGAGAAGTTAAACAGAAACACATCTTTGCTAACATGCTAACTGCTAACTATCAATTGCTAATTTATGAATCCACTAAAAATTATCCACCAGCATACATATATATACAGATAATGTCATAAAATGTGCTGCTAAATACTAAAATGAAATAAATACATAACAAAAAAGGGGCAGCCTGTTGATTGGAATAAAAAGACATGCTAACATGCTAATATGCTAACTGCTAAACATGTACTTTCTTACAATTCTGAAAATGAAATAAATACCTACTTTAGGAGCTCAATTATTTTATTGCAAATTGATTCAAATTTTAAATTAAAGGTAAGGGGGGTTTTTTTTTTTTTTTTTTTTGTCTTTTTCAGCAGCTTTAAATTTGTCGATTTGACACTTGAGCTAAAATACACGGCTAAACTGCTACATTTAGTGCCAAGGAAACCAAAAGAAAAACAAACACAACCTAAAGAAAGCAGAGATACTTTAGATGTAAATATTTTATTGTGCAATCTGCTGCTGAATGGCAATAAAAAAATCATCTGTGACACCATTTATAAAGCCCTAAACTCCACACAATGCTACAAGTTCATGCATTTTTGATTACCAGCACCCAGCAGCGTTTATTTCTTATAAAACTTTCAGCTCTGGAATAATATCTCCCATTTATAACTGACAGCTTCCTCATTATGAAGCGCAGCTAGCGCGGGCTAATTTTGAACTCGTGTTAATTCTGCACATTCCTTTAAAACCGTCCCCTTTTATAATGAAGATTACTCTTAAATTTAAATTAATGGAGAACAATATTACAACATTAGAGGAGATGCGGTGAGCCATTCTTGAAATTGCAAGCTCATATAATGATTATAATCAGAAGGTGCACCTTAATGGCCAATATTGAGTCACCAAAGCCTGCTTTAATGAATATGTGTGTGATAATGTGAGGACCGTGTTTTAAGAACGGACCACTATCACTCTGCAATCAATTTGAACTAAACGCCTGTAGCTGTATTTTTAAAATCTAATTTAATAACTTAGAATAGGAAACATTATTAATACTTTTTTTTCATCAAAATGGTTCCCTCTATGTTAAACAGCCTTCAGCATTCGCTGGTAATGAACACGGAGACGGTGCATTATTAATCCACATGTAGTGAAGAAGCTCATTTTGGCGTCGGCTCGCTTTAAAATGCAGGCGAAACCCGCAGCAGGAAATTTTAGAGAAGTGCACTGCTCCGGGCTTCACCTTTGTCATTTTTACAAAGGCCTTTCACCCATATTTAATAACAAATATCCCAGCTCTGGACGATAAAATTTGATGCTCCTTTCTTTCCAGGCTGCAAGGAGAATACCGCTACGATTCAGAGAGAATCTCCTGCTCGTGTCATTATCATAAACCTTTGCACTGCTAATGACATCTCGGTTTTGTCCCACCTCAGGGTGGTGTCCCAGCTGTTTATCTCCGTTGCCTCTGCCAGTTCATCCTACCTCAGGTGAGCGTTTCTCTCTCCTGACTCTTTTAATTAGCACAGAAATTAGTTCAGCACATTTCAGAGAGTCTAAGAGAGCCTGGGGCTTTTCACGAAAATCACAGGTGGCTCATTTACCTGGAAACCCGGTTTTCGCTGGTACTTTCTCCTCTGCTGCATCTCGGCAAAGGTAGCCGCCCCTGCTGCGTAAGTGTAGGCCATGTGCGGTAGGAAGCCCATTTGATCCATGCCCGGGTACGGCCTGAGACCCGGTATGCTGGCCTGCATGGGGGGCATGAAAGTGGCCGGGGGGAAAGCGCTCTGCGGTGGAAGTGACGTGTACAAAGGTTTGGCAGCAAACGGGTTAATGCCAAAGATGGGGCTAGTGCTTTTTTCAAGGTTCCCATTGTTGGTTGAGCCTGAGAAATCCTTCTTGAGATAGGCCAAGTTCAGCGGCTCTTCGAAGTGCTCTCGGGGAGACGGGATGCTGCTGTGGTCGATGGTGATGCTGTTGACCTTCGGCCTGCTCTTGACGGTCAGTGCGTGCTTGGGCTCCTTCATGAGTCTGGGCAGAGAGAGGTCGAGCGGCTCGGCCTGCAGGTCCTCCGACGTCAGGCTGTTTGGAGTGTAGGAGCTGCTGTGGGAGTTTTTGGAAGATGTGGACGACAGGTTCAGAGGCGACGGGGTGTTGCTGCGGGAGTGGTCCAGCTTCTCGCCGGCGGACTTGCCGTTGCTGCCGAACTGGTGGTTCTTCAAATGTCTAAGCGCGTTGTCACAGTTGTTGACGTTGTTGTGGAGCTCCGCGATGGAGGGGGACGTGATGCGGTCGGAGGGCTTAATGAGAGACACGGGCGACCTAGCTGCCAAAGAGTCTTTTGGAGGAGTTTGGTGGTTATTTGTTCCGACAACCATTTCCGTGTTGTTCCTGTGCTCTAGTGGTGGGGTCCTGGTAGTGCTATACTCGTACATCTTTCGCTGCTCAAACCATTCCTTGACAAATTCCTGAGGAAGGCCGACCGCTATGGAAATTTTGAGCAGCTCCTCCGAGTTGGGCTCCATGTTCATGGCAAAGTAAGCTTTCAGCACAGACATGTGGTCCCTGTAGGGGTTGAGGGGGCCGGTGAGTCCCTTCTCAGACAAAATGGAGGAGTGGGAGTTCTTCTCCATGAATATCCCTGGTTTGTTAGCCATCAGATTCTCACTGGGCTGCAGCACAGCTTTGATCTCCTCGTTCATTTTGCACAGGTAGCGTTCATGTTGGTGCAAAGGTATTGGCCCTGGGAAGGTTTCTTTGCAATACTGACAAGCGTACGGTGTAAACATGTTTTCGGGCACCTTCTCCTCCACACCTCCTTCGAGCATGTGGTTGGATTTCTCTCGTTTGATATTGCTAATCTGTCTCTTTGAGTCTGTCGTCAAGCTCTGGAGGCAGGCTTTGGCTTCGTTCACTTTCTCCAATGTGTAGTCGATGATGCTTTTGGTAGCGCCGTTGTGATTGACCAATGGAAGACCAACCTGAGGCCCCCCTGGCGACGTCAACCCCTGCTTCTGCTCCTCCATCTGGTTTCCCAGCTCCTTCATGTAGGCCTTGAGCTTGGAGAGTTCCTCCGGCTTGCAGTCCATTTTCTGCCTGCACACAGTGTTGTCCACGATCTGGAGGACCTTCTGCACCTCGCTAAGGTTGTTCGCCAACGGACCTGGGTAGCCGCCAAACTGCGACTCCAGGCCGGCCATGCTCAGGTGCTGCAGAGGGCTCTGCGCCGTCGAGTTGTGGTGGTTGACGCCCAGCGGACTGGTCCCTCCCATCCCTCCGTTCATAAACGGAACGGGAGCGCCGAACCCGTGGGAAGCCATCATCAGCTTGTAGTCGTTGAAGTCAAGCGGCTCTGTTTTGATGCTCATGTGGTTCCCGTGATCCGCGAGGCCCAGCGACTTGCCGTTCTCGATCTTCTGGCGCAGCTGGGTGATGGCAGTGTTGGTGGGCGAGGCGGAGGCGGAGGTGGGGGAGGAGCCCGGCTTCAGGTTGGTGCGCATGCGGCCGTTGACGGCGATCAGGCCGATGCACTTCTTGCTGCTGATGTGGGAGCTGTAGGAGCCCGAGTGGGAGAAGCGCTTCTTGCAGTTGGGACACTCGTAGGGCTTTTCACCTGAAACGACAAACAGGTACATTTAGAGGAGACTTTTCCTTCAGAACAACAGACGTTTGATCACGTCTTAAGGTTTTCTTTAGATTTTGGCAGCTTTTTATCTGGAAAATTTAATCTAGGGAAGACTAAATGTTCTCAAAGTTAGCAAAAATGCTAAAGTGCTAAACAAATAAAGTTTGGTCAATACTTTTTTTGATAAAAAGGCATTGGTGTCCTTTGTTTTTTTGCCTTAATATCCAAGAGAGTGATTTAGATTTTCTTTGGATATTTGATCCCAATACTTGACCAATGAATTAAAAAGTCAAAAAATTAACAAGTGACCTGTAGGTTTTTAAAGATTTTATTTGGACTTTGGCAGCTTTTTCACTCCGTTTCAATTAAGTATCTATGGAAGTCCATTTCTGCCATTAAAGAAAAAATAAAAACAAAACAGGAAGTCATAAATTTGAGCTTTAATTATGAGTTTTAGTTATAATTACTAGAATAAAAGTCCTATTTACAAATTCTAAAGTCCTACTTCTGACTTTTATTCTTGTAATTGTGTCTTGAAGGCTTATAATTATGACTTCCTGTTGGACTTTTATTTTTTCGTTCATGGCAGAAATCTTAACAGAGCTGCGTGCCCGAAGTTGATGCATCTTTAAAATCACACCTTATGGTTTTGCTTCAGTTTTTTTCCAATAAAAATTGGAGATATTTTGGTTTTTGAGAACATATTTAATATCCTGTCAAAAATTGCACAATAACACAAATTCTTGCTGCTACTAGAAGTTGTTTTCCCTAAATATCTTCAATAAAATGGACATTTTCTGTCAGATTTTCTTTCGGTATTTAGTCCCAATACTTAAGATGATCAAATCAGTTGGACCTAAAGTGTGTAAACTCACCGCTGTGAATCCGGAGGTGCTCCTTCAGGTGGTGTTTGTACTTGAAGGCCTTGCCGCACTCGGTGCATTTAAACTTGCGGTTTCCGGCTGCTTGGTTGAGCAGTTGGTGCTGCGAGGAAACACAGACAGACGAACCATTTTAAACACAATATTTTATTTATTTAAAGAAAAGAAGATGCACAAACATGGCGAGGGTGAGAGTTCAGCAAATATTCACAATTGGTCGGCATGACAACCGGCCAACGAGGCGTCTTGGCTTCCTGTTCCCACCTCGGCGATAGCGGAGAGAATCGCATACCTTTTAATTTCCTGGACGCTCGGCCAAAAGGAGGACTGCCTTTACAATCTGGCAGCCCAGAAAACAGAATAAATGAAAAGAGGCTTTTTTAGAGCCTTCATTAGGAGCGCCGATCTGATCTAGTTTTTCATTAATTTTGGCCTAATCAGCTCAGAAAGTATCACCTGTACGCACGCAGTAATTGGGTCGGCTAGTGGGAACTTGATTCAAAGGTAAAGCTTTATAGAACCAAACAGGATTAATTTCCGAGTGGGATGACGGCGCCCACTCTGCCCACATTCCTGGGGAGACAGATGGCAGGACACTGGGAGGACCTGGTGGGTCCAAACCTTCAGAGATCCAGCCGAGGGAAGAACGGGGTGGGGGGCGCGCGTTGTGGAGCCGCATAAACAAACAGCAACAGCTGCTTGGCCCCCCCAGAGGAGCCCTGCCCGCTAAAGTTTCGTCTGCTGCTAATAGGACACAATTGCACCGTCAGGCTGCTGGTGGGCGGAGACTGGATGTTTGCATATGTATAAGCTCTAATTAGTCATATTCTAGCTAATTGGTTAAGAGAAGGAGGAGTATTAGTGCTTGTAAACACAGAAGACGGCACGTCGCAGCGCGTGTTTACCTATCAGGACGTAATTCTTTATGTTAATCTGAATCACTCCTCCTCAGTTTTGCTGTTAATTACCAAATGTACATTTAATACACATGCGTGTTGCTTGTGTCTTGACTAATCAGCTGGTAATGAGAACGAGCAGCAGCAGAAAGAAAGGACCTAAAGAAGACATCATTGTGAAATCGTCTGGCGGATAAATAATGGTTGGGTTTTGTTCAGGCCGCTGACCGGAGCACGGCCCGGCCCATCTGCTCACACCCAGCTGGCGGGTCAGGTGAAAGCGCTCGGATCAAACAGCCTGAGCACGTCGTCCTCGCTTCAGAGGGCGCCATGACGACCGCAGCGCACCGCGGTACGCCATATGATCTGGTAGAGCAAGAGCACTGCTTCCTGCCTGGCAGACCGCGCTCAGGGGAAAATCAGCCCAGCGGACGGACTCTCTGATTGGTTTAGAGAGGGATGAGCGTGGACAGTTTAGAAATGTTTTTAACTTTCACTCAATTTTACAGAGACGGCAGGAGTTTATGCAATTTATAAAAACAAATGACTGGAATGAAGCTGAAGAAAATATATCTGAAGTAGGTGGATGGATGGATGGATGGATGGATGGATGG
>NW_015114760.1:77642-92864 GCF_001443285.1 Poecilia latipinna | reverse complement strand
AAGGATGAATGGCTGGATACACTGATGAATACATTGATGTATGTGTATAAGGATGGATGAATAGATGGAGGTTGGATGGATGGATGGATGGGTGGATGGATGGATGGATGAATGGGTAGATGGATGGATGGATAGATGGAGGATGGATGGATGGATGGATGGATGGATGGATGGATGGATGGTTGGATAGATGGATGAATGGGTGGATGGATGGATGGATGAATGGGTGGATGGATGGATGGATGGATGAATGGATGGATGGATGGATGGATGGATAGATGGATGGGTGGATGGATGAATGGGTAGATGGATGGATGGATAGATGGAGGATGGATGGATGGATGGATGGATGGTTGGATGGATGGATGGATGGGTGGATGGATGGATGGATGAATGGGTGGATGGATGGATGGATGGATGAATGGATGGATGGATGGATGCATAAATGGATGGATGGTTGGACTGATAGATTGATAACCCTGTATCTTCTCTCTGTCTCTCTCTGTCTCTCTCTGTCTCTCTCTCTCTCTCTCTCTCTCTCTCTCTCTCTGTCTCTCTCTCTCTCTCTCTCCTCCAGTCTTCATCTGCTCTCAGATTTACGGCTCTAATTTCCAAACTTATAATTACTGCCAATGTGCAGAAAGTGGAGTTAAACATCCGTGGCTGCTGGATGCTCGACTTTAAGGTGATTCATGCTAACTTCCAGCAGATCCGCGTCACATCTCGGCCGCGCGCGACATAAATCGCGGCAGAAGATCCGAGCATACACAGATGTTTATGCGGTGCATGAAATTAGAAGTGGAGGGAGGGGGCTGAGTGATGGAGAGCCCCCCCAAAACCCCGCCGCCCCGCAGCACAGCAGCATTAAAGGCCAGGAGTGGAGCGAAGTTAAGGAGCTGATAAAAATTTCCAAATTGGAAATTAACACAATCATTCGATCGTGAACACGAGGCTGGAAAATCATATCAGAGAGGGCCATCAAAAAACCATTTAGGGCCTCAATTAAAGTTATTACCATTAAAGGATCTGCATCTTCAAAATGCCATGAAAAATTAATAATGATTGCCAATCAGAAAAAAAATGATCGGGGCGCGATGGGGATGAAATGAAACTGGGAAAATGGAGGAAGCTCCGCCTCACCTGATCCCTGGCGGGCTTGTGTGTGGCCATATGCCGCTCCAGCTGAGTGCGGTAGGCGAACGTGTAGTTGCACAGGGGGCAGGCGAAGTTCTCCTCGTTCTTCTCATGGCGGTACTTGATGTGCTCCTTGAGCGAAGTCAAACGCTTGTAGCCCCGGTCGCAGTAGGGGCAGGTCAACAGTTGGGCGAAGGCATCTGGCGTTCCAGGTGGCAGGTCTGTGCGAGAGACAGCAGGGGGGGTGAGGCAGGCCAAAAGGTCAGAGGATCAATGGCAGCTAGCGGGCAGCGTGCCCAGAGTGCTATCTGGTCCAAGGACGGCATCCCCTCAGAGCTGGACCAAGGAATATGCGAGCTACGTGGCTGCTTAGCGCCCCCACACCACCAGGGGGCCCCCAGAGCAAAAATCTAGACTTATAGACAAAAGCAATGCGTTTCTTTTGAACGGGTTGTTAAAACCTGGGCTTCGTTTCACAACATTTGGTGAGTTTTTAGGAAAATTGTATCAAAATAGATGTTAGAAACGCTCAAAACTTGTAGAAATGCTAATTTTACCTAATAAAACTTTTTGAAATGTCTAGAATCAGTTGAATGTGATTAATAGTCACTGCCTGATCAAACTTCATGGTTTAATAAAACAAAACGCCACAAAAAACAACATGTCTTGTTTTAAAGTCAAAACCTTTGCAGAAAAACGCAGAAAAAACAGTGAGGAACGACTCAAAACCATTTTTTTCTCTCGCTCTTTTATGCTACACACAGACCCGTTGCCATAGCAACTGACTGACAACAGCTCCGCCAGCCGCCAGAGCAGAAATTACATTCAAATTAACACACAAAGAACAGAACATGTAGCCTGTTACTGCTATGTTTTCAGACTTGACGTTTATTTTGTGATTATTCTGCAGCACAGCTACGTGTTGAGTTTGTCAAAGTCAAGCTAGCATACCTGACCAACATCCCTCCCCTCGCTATATTTTTGTTTTTGATTAAAACTTTACTGACTGTAACATGTGATACCTTGGATCTTGTTTTCTAGTTGTCTTAATGTTGACAAATAATACCAAAACACTGTCGCTTTTTCTTTTATATGTCATTTGTACATTTAATGTTTAGTGCATCATGTTGACAATGAGACAGCTACAACCAATGGTAGTCATCGTTGGGAAGCAGGGTTTTTCTTGTCAACAATGTAACGTGACGTAATTTAATTTTTTTAAACAACATTGAATAATATAAATGTTAGTCTTATTTTTATAATTGCTACACTGTTGGAGAAACATATTACAACTAAAACAAATACTGAACCTAATAAGGCACATTTCAAAATCTAATTTTTTTGTTTGCTACACTTGAGAGGTTAAAACCAATATTCATACCAATACCAGTAAGACGTCAGTTAATTACAAATGACGGTTTGTTACAGACTTTGAGCAGAACAGGAACGACGAGGCGTTTGGCGTTGACCTGACGGTTTGGGGGCCCACAAATGAAAATCTGCCCCCAAAAAGTCTCAGATCGGCCCTGCGTCGGCTGGACTTCACCCTCCTCCCCTTTATGACCAACCCGCCTGTAAACTGACATTCTCCATCCACCCCTCCTGCCACAAGATGTCTGCCGCATGAATCACCGAGGCGTTCAAATCCTGCCTCGGAGGTGCTGCTATCTGATTTCAAGAGGCTGCCCAGCTGTTGCTGTGAGGCTGTAGGTAAACACCCAGGCATCCAGCGAATCTGTGGGACCAACAGCTGCCCGCTCCTGTCAGCGGGAAGAGCCGCTGCTCACTTTTCCACAGATTCCAGCCGGACAAGCTGTTACCGCGGGATTCACGCTTTCTCACGAATTACCGAAACGCTTCGTTTCGGGAGGTTTTAGATGGTAAAACGCTGGTTTTGGGGGTTTCGCAGCTGCAGCTTTTCAAAACAAAATCGAGTAAATACGGAAATGTTGAAGCTTGAAAGACTTGACTGTATTTTAGACGTGTTTTACTTTACACTTATATTACTAAAACGTTAGATAATTTACATATTATGTTTTAAAGCCTTTATTTCTGTGAAATATGTCAGTTTTCTACTTTTAAAACTACAATATTACATTAGATCCATTAAAAAGCACATTGTAATACAGAAACATGAGCTTAATTTTTTATTACCTGCTTAAAGATTGTTATTTTCATCTGGAATAACTGGATTTACCTCTAGATAGGAGTTTTAATGAAAGACACATCTAAGGACGAGCATTGCAAACTGCTAAAGTATAAAACATGTTAAATGTATCTACTTTTAAATATCAAATTTGAAGAAATTTACTGTTTTTGGACAAAAATTAAAACCTTCAACAATCCAGTAAATCTTCCAACTTGATATGAATTCAGATTATTAAATGATTCACATGAATGTAAACGTGTTCACACTTTACAAAACAAAAACATTTTTTCTTTATATTTTTTGTAATAAACATTAGTAAAAATACTCCAAATTGTTCTGAAAAAGTTTTATAAAGTTATTGACTTAAATATAAAAATAAAACGGATGAATGCGCTCAGAAATATTTTTTCCATGACATTTTTAGAGTTTAAATGTCCAAAGTGATGCAGAAATAACCCTGTTTGTCCGGAGTCGTACCGTTTTCCTCGGGTCCCGTTGCCTCCGGCGTTCCCAGCCGGCTCAGCTCCTCCGGGGCTTCTGGGTAAATGATGGCGGTGTCGCCGCGCTGCAGGTACTCGGCGATGCTCACCACGTGGCTGTCGCCGTCGTCCAGCTTTCGCTTGGCGAAGAAGTCCTCCAGCTCTGAAGTGCAATCCATGCTTTTGACTGCAGACAGGAAGGAGGAGGAAGAAGAAGAAGGAGAGGCAGTGAGATAAATTCAATTCACTTTTTTTTTCTCCCCAGAGAAATGTCTTACAGGAGAATATTGGGAACATTGGGGAGGAAATGCGATGAAGATGGCCACCCTGAAACATTGCAGCAGTGCTTTGGGGGGGATACATCTAAATTACCGGGTTTGCTTGTCATGCCATGTCTGCTAAAACAAGAACTGTAACTTAATCCGGACAAAAATCAGAGATAAATGTGCCACTATGAGCTGCTGAGGAGAAAACTTCACTGACCTAATTTACCTCAGACAGACAATCTGATTTTCATGTCAGGAAAATAAAAAAACAGCACCCTCATTCACGTACAACCCCACATACATACACAATCACGGCTTAATCAGCAGCAGCGCCACGTTTCTTTCTATCAGCTTTCACATAAAAGGTCAATCAAGAGGCCGTGGCTTTTGTTGGTTCTGTGTCGAACAGATTACCGAGGCCAAACCACAAGCCGGAGCACGAAAGGAGAAGAAAAGAGACACGCTCTGCCATGGCTGAGCCCAACGTGTCTTAAGCCAGCCAAAGTGCTGAGGCCACACAATGTGAAATTATTTCCCAGTCCCCTCTCTTCAGGGAAACTCTTAAGCTGCAGCCTGGAGATAGCTGCAAACAAACAAAAACCCCCAAAAACCTGAGCAGAAAGGGAAACGGCAGCCTTCATTAGTCGAGCTGACTTTCAGAAACACACAAACATTCGACGTTTGCAACCTGCAGACTTTCTTTTTGCCGGTTTTGGCGTCTCATCAGGCGTCCTCCCCTGTTAATGAGGCTTTTAAACCACGAGCCAAGGTGAGGTTTAAAGAGCGGTTTGTTCGGCAGCCAATTTGCAAAAGGTCAAGGTAGTAGATATTTGGATGTCAAAAATGGCACTGAAATGTCACCGGTGCCAATGGATCACTTTGGAGACGGGTGACGGCAGAATTTACAGCATTCTGCTGAGCTAATTGAGATTGTTGCGTTGACGATTGATCATTCAATCCAATCTACAGAGCAAACGCCACGTATCGCATTTGGGTGGAAAGCATAAGGGGAGAAACCTTTATTCCAGCAGCGCAGGAAATCACCTGGATCAGAGTGTGCTTTGGCACCGCGACGTGATCGAACTGCTCATGCCTTTAAACAGAATCACATGTGATCCAGTGGCGGAGAGCTCCGACTGCATCGTTTCCAGAAAAGAAAAACTCCTTTTAAGCGGTTGAAATGGAAAACAGTTGCAGCATTTGGAGCGGGAGAGAGAAGAGAAAACACCACAACGAGCGGAGAGTAATCAAAGCTGAAGTGAAGGCTTTGAGGCGGGCCTGCGTGGCGTTCTGTGGGGTGAATTCGGTTCACCAGAGCAGCGGCCCAGGCCAACTGTTGAGGTGGCCCGGATGAAATCATGGAACGGAGGGGCGTGTGGCGGCAAATCAGCCCCACACCTCGGAACGCGACACGGCAGCTCGGGTTCAGCTTCACCAGGACAAACACTGTATAATTTGTGGTTTGTTTTTTCTGTTTTTCAGGTGCCAACGTTGAGACATGACCCGCCTACAGGTGGCATAACGTCTGACAGGACGATGACGTTTGGCTGCGACCCTCTCTGCTGCGCTACAGCTCTGCGACTATCGTTTACCAAGTACTTTTTAGTTCTGATTGGTTGCCACAATCTTGCTTTTAGTGGTCTTTTCTTTGTTTGACTTGTCCACATTTAACCTAACGTCAGACTTTGGGTGTATTCACACCTGACAGTCCGGTAGACTTGGTTCAACTGGCGACCAAAGTTGCAACATTTGCTACGGCGTGGTTCACTTTCACACTGCACTGTCAAACAATGCAAACTAGTTGAAAAACATGTTCCCCTCCTTGCCTGTGGGGGCGCTGCACCAAGAACTACTGAGGGAAACAACACAAAACACTGAGCGCAACTTCCTTCTTCACGAAACGGAAACAAAAATGGAGTAGCGTCAGATTGTAGCGGTTCAACAACTTCTACAACCGGCATTTCTCTTGTTAGCGCTAGGCTAACATGTTTGTTTTGGATGAATTTACCCAGAATTCCCTGCACTGTAGTACGCTTCCTGCTTTTGGAGCGGTCTCCGGTTCACATATGCATTCAAAACACACCAGAGTTCACTTCAACTGAACCAAGACAGAGGTTTGAAGGCGGACCAGAGTTCTTGCCTCCCCAACTTTCTAGCCAAACAAACTGGACTAAACAGGACTGGTGTGAATGTTGATTTCAGAAAATGTATCAAAAGATTGTAGAAATTCAACATTTCATGCTTCAATTTAAGCAGAAAAGATTTCTTCTGAATATTTCTGCTACATTAAAACAAAACACTTTTGTGCAGCAAATCTTCATTGTTTTTCATGGTATTGATGTTTGATTAGTCCTGATTGATCCAACACATCAGTGAGAGCAGATTAGAAGGTAAAGACGGGAGGTCTTGACTCACCTGTACCGTTTCCAACTGCCTGCAAGGTGGCTTCAGGCCCCAGGGCATCAAAATCATCTTTTATTTCATCTGCAAACACAGAAGAGACAGAATAGGTAGGGAGGGTGAGCGATGCTGACAATGAGGCCTTTAGGAAGAAGAAGAAGGTATGGAGAAAGCAATAAAAGCACCGCTGTGCATCGCAGCGTGCCGCTGCTTTGTTCAGCATGCTTAATGAATGCTATCATCGGGGCCAGACAGTGACTTATTTACCTTTAACATGACAACAAGCGGCAGGGGAGGCGAAGGAAGCTTCAGTCGCCAAACACGGCGATTAAATACAACACGGAGCACATCCACCTGAGCAATCACAGAGCTCCAGCCAACACGCAGGCTGAGCTTATTACTCCCCGGCTGTGACGCCGCTGCAGTCCTCTGCATGCGCGATCACGCCTGCTTTATCGCACGTCACGTGGTGGATGCCTCTCTATCCGAGCCATTGTGAAAAGCGCTCGCATTTTTGTGATTCGCCGCAAAGCCCCGGCAGAGAGTCGGTGCCTCGCTCCTGGAACTAAAAAGAATACAAACCCTCGACCACAAATGAGCAGTTGTAGCTGCAGGAACATTTCTCGGCAGCAGAAATAACCTCATCGGTCCAGGGTAGACCTCAAGTGGGCGGGGCGAAGGAGTTAGTGTTTTCAAGCAACAAAATGGGCAGGCGAGGCCTTTAATTCTAACTTTTACATGCATGATACTGAAGGAGGACGTGAGTTTTTGACCATAAAGAGACAGAAAGACATCCAGACAACCTTTTTGATCCATCGCTAGGTCATAATTAAAGAGCAAACCTCTAGAAATCTGTGTTTTTGTGCCTGTGAGGCCACACGGAGCAGGCCTAATCAGGGTAATGGCAGCGTGCCCGTGCAGACAGACTCATATTGTCCTGGCACAGGTGAGGCAGCTGTAAATAAACAGCGGATTGAGAGAGGCTCATAAACAAACCCTCTCTTGACAAATTTTTCCTCCACACGAGGACACCGGGCGGACAATCAGCCTAAGAAGTCGCCAGTCCCTCCTTCCCGCCCTGCTGGTGCAAATCAAATCAAGGTGCTTCCGAGAACATGTGCTGCTCGTGCACAAGGGCAAGTTTCATATCCATACTAATGCATCCGTTTCTGGAGATCGGAGGAACCTGACGGGGATAATACAGGAAAGGGTTGTGGGAGTGCATGTTGATAATAATGTCGTCCTGCTTACATTACTGCACACAAAGGCCAGAAGCAGCAGGAATTTTTATTTTCAGCCGAAAACAATGGGGCTCGACAGTTTGTGGAGCTCGCAATTCCAGGGTTTGCTCGGAATTAGAGGCATGGCTTCGGTGGTGGGATGATAAATATCTCGGTCAAAGGGTTTACAGAATAATGACAGACTCTTCAGATGGGTAGGGTAACGTCTTGCTGTCTTTCTTCCCTTCCTGTACATGTATGGGAAACTAAATACATAAACAAAGGCAGTCAAAACAGATTAAAATAACCCCACAGGTATCAGATATCTGCATGTACAAAAACCTCCCAACAGGGGCAAGAACTCCCCCGCATTTCCGCGTCCTCGTAGGCACCGTGTTTGCTTTGGGTAATCAAATTTGCCTGCATGCTTTCGGGCTGACGTGGAGGGATGACCGGTGGGATTAACTGGCCCTTCACTCTCCCTCTGTTTACCTTGGAAAACTTTTGGTTATCTGCGGTTGTCTGAGAGCGGCTGCTTCCAGTAGGAGGTAGGCTAACACCGCGCACACCTCTCAGGCTGTGTGTGTGTGTGTATACACACACACACACACACACACACACACACACACACACACACACACACACACACACAGATCTGTGGGCTAGATTCAGTGTCATTGTGGCGGAATCACCAGAAACTGCAAAAAGAAGCCAGAATTTCCACATCTATGCCAAATATATGCGCATGTTGTGTCCCTGGGAAGCATTTTTGGTGGTATTTTGTTAGCAGTAAATCACAGGCGACTCCAGACACCTCCTTGAAGAGTGATGTTGGGGTCTGAAGGGGCTCAGGAGGAGCCCAGACTACCTCAGTGGGGCCCGACTGTAATTCCACCTATTTTCATAGTCGCTCTGATGGTGTTTATTTTCAAAACATTCCTATTTTTACGGCCAGTCACCGCAGTTGCAGGATCTTTTAAAGTCTACCCCCACGACTTTAGTGCGTTTTAGCCTTGGGTATCCTGAATCTGTCAGGTCTGAGTAAACGGTTGTTGAACTGCAGGTTATATTCTGTGTTTTAAGAAGCAAATAACAGGGAATCTAAGTCTTGGCCGGCTGGATTGACGTCTGAAACAGTACGTCTATTGTGGAACGGCTTACAGAGGAATCCATATCACTTTACTGTCCAGGTCTTGTCACGTTGCCAACTCAAATTTAGGTAGATTTCTGTACAATTGTACAGACCACCACAAACTGTAATGATTACTTAAAGGAAAAGGACACAGTTTCTATTTCTATTGGTGTTTTTTTTGCATATAAACAGCTGACAGTATTTCACATCTAGACACCGAAATGTAGTAACCGAGCCATTCAACACATCTTTCTTCCAGAATCGTACGTCTGTTTCAATCAGCTTCCCCGCGAGTTGCAACAGGAGAAAATGAGGAGAAAAGCTAGGAGCAGGAATATTTCTGTTGAATCAGGAAGGGATGCACCTTCTGGGGGAACAGAACATGCCCTCTTCCAGAAAACAACCAGCCAAACAGGCAGAAATCTTCCCGACCTTCTGGAGAACAGCTAGAAAAGAGCAGGTGATTTATTTGAGAACGTCTGTCAGTGATAATGATGTCATGCTTTCCAGCACATTGCGTCCAGCTTCGCTGTGGGATTGAGGAATGTCAAGGACAACGCCAGGCGCAAGATTGTACCCTGGAATCAGAGAGAGATCCCTGATAAACTTTACTTTACTGTCTTTATCGTCTTCTTTCACCAGAAGCTCAAAGAATACGTCCCATGAAGGTTTCACCTGAACGCAGACCCCCAGAGACCCAACAAACGTCTCTGTCCTCTACACTCTGTCTCATTCGGAGACCTGTATAACAACTCCTGATAGGGGAGTGACAGCAGAATCGTGAAGCAAGGAGGGAGGGTGCCGACTTATCTCAGGCCCGAGCTATGTGCTGAGGTATCACTGTAGACACTAAGGCACCGTGGAGGAAGAAAAAAAAGAAAAAAGTCCGGCTGGGAAACACAGCAGCCGCAAGATTGGGAAAGAGACTCCCAAACGCTCTAATGAACTTGACTTGCTCTCCGAAATATGTCAGCCAGTTTATCACACAAGAAGCAGATTATCTGGAAATTGCAACATAGTTGAATTACAGACATTATGGCACCGCAGGTCTTTATCAAATAAACAATTACCGTATGCAATGACAGCTTGTTTATCCTTTATCTTGATTTATTTACCAAACCGTCTCCTCTTTCTTCCACCCCTTAAGCAGCCAACACGAAGCGTTATTTAGAAGAAGTTTTTTTCTTTCTTCCGTCCCTAATAAATGCGCAACTCCACCCCCTCCCACACCCTCCGTATTAAAATTTAAGACTGCTGAATGTTCCCCCGTTCTTTCGGCGCCGTGCACAGCCAGTTCATTAGCAGAAATGAATAGCGAGGCCCGGCTCATTTAGATGGGCTGTCTTACATGACTTCTCGCCATACTCTGTTCCTGTCACATGCTTCCAAGAATCATTGACTCTTATTATACATGTAAATGGCTATCATAAAAATAAAAATTTCATTTAAGATTGTTAATGACCTTTTTTTGCAGCAGTCTGCCTTCCTTTAATGATTATACCCTGCCCCCTAATTAAAAGTATTTATCTTTCAAGCATCCGTGACTGGCACCCCCTGAAATGGGAGCTGCTCAACAAAAGACCATCACTCAGTCAGGTTTGGGGAGGTATCACCTGCCAACCTTTAATGTCTTGCATCTCCTGCACAATCTGCAGCTTTGCCTCCTTCCTGCATTGTTTTTTCCTACATTACTGTAAATATTTTCCGCTGTTTGGCTCAGAGCGGGTCTTTTCTCTAAGCGCTAACCAAATGGTCCACTGCCGCTCGTGGAGAAACTGTTTATCACGTCTGTCTGCCGAGATGGAGGGGGGGCATCGTCGTCAGACCCGGCTTTGATCGCTGTTTGCAAAACGCTCCGTGCCGTTTGCTTGAGTCTACACCAGCACCAGATGGGTGGGGTTTATGGCATAAGATAAGTTCCACAAGTGGCAGGATGTGCACACAAAGCGCCCGGGATTCAGCTTAAGGGGTAGTTTTTGGGGATTGGAAGCTCACCTGAACCTCAAACATCTGGTGAGACTAAGAAAAGCAAAAGAAAGAATTAGTTTAGTGGAATATCGTAGACGCTCCACCTGTCTCGTCAGGGACTGTGCACCGCACTGCGGACTCTATAGAAGCTCACCGTCCTTTACGATTGATTTTTATTGATTATGTAAAGTCAACTTGAATCAAATCCTTCCTCCAGCCCAAGAAGGGATTCAAGGTAACTCAGGATGAAACTTCCCAGCCCTTCTGCACCTCTTTCCTTCATCAAATCCACCTTTTTTACCATCTGCCATCAACCAGGCTCTTAAAATTGGTTTTCACACAAACAAATGTGGTTTAGATGAAACCATGTGCAAAATGCGTTGCAGACTTCAGGGTTGAGGCTTTGGACACTCACCAGTACCGTCGACCGAGGCACTCAGGATGTCGTTGTCAGGCCAGATGTGCTCCACGCCGCTGTCCCGCATCTCGTCGTCCTCTTCGTCCTTGGTCAGCAGGCCGTGGCTCTCGGCGCGCGGCGACGCCTCGGGGTTGGTGAGGCTCGCCGGGCTGCCCGTGCCGTTGATCAGGGGGTCCTCCTCGGACACGGGCAGCTTGTCCTCCTCCTCTGTCTCTGAGCCCGTCTCCACCACATTCTCATAGTTAAGAGCTGCAAACAAGAAAGAGAGAGTGGACAGAGAAAAGCCGGTCAGTACTGGGAACTTATTTGGACTTCGGCTGGGGGGTTTACAACCCAATTACAGCATCTGCGACTGGAATTTGTAGCTGAACCGCAGCGGTGGGCAGACAGCTGTCCAGGAGATGCGGGCCAAAATAGCCGCTAATTTTCAGTCCTGCTCACATGCCTCAGATGCCGCTGAGCTGCACCTTTCAGAACGGCTCGGCTCTGAAACATGCCACCCGGGCTTTAGATGCTCCACATAGCAGATACGGTACCGCAACAGGCTTAACTTATAGTCATTTTGATTATTTCATATGATACTGTAAATCTAAATGCTTTTTGATCATAAAGGCAGCACACACACACACACACACAGCTGCTTCCTCAGCACACAGGTCCCTGACATATGCCTGGCTTTCTTAAAATAGACAGCCTGTAAATAAGGGCTGTGAACTCAATCAAAGGTGGCTCTCGCGCAAATTTGTCACCGCCAACGGCTGTTCTTCAGCGCATACACGCCTCGGCGTAAACCACTGCAGAAAACGGACGTCGGTGGGCTTATTGGGGCGGCGCAGATGCAGCACGAGGCGAGCCAGGAGCGCATGGCATCGCGTGGAGACACACCTCATTGGCAGAGCTTCAAACTTCTGCTGCAATCAATACGTTCAGATAGAGTTAATACTACAGAATAACGAGGCAGGACAGTGAACTTTGTAGCCCTTTTAGGACAACAAGCCTAATTAAAGTGTCTTTATGCAAAAGTAGGAGCTCTTGGACCGTTTCGAAACAAGAGTGCCAACCAAACGATGTCCACGCATGACATTTCTGAAAACATCATGCATATGAAAAGATAAGCCTCCCTGCCGCTCCTCCTAACACGTCTCCCTGCGACTGACCGGTCTGCACTTGCCTCCAGCGAACAACTGCACAACAGGTGCAAATTAAAATGAAAACGGGGCTTTCAGACGGGGGAGCGAGGAGGGAGGAGGAGGAGCAGGAGGGTGGGAGAGCGGTGACCTGCCTCGAATACCAATCGGCGGAGGAAACAAAACCTTTTCAAGAGGTGTGATCACAAGGGTTTAGGCAAGTTCAGACTCAGTAATGCTCCTTGCGGATGACAAAAAAGGCAACCCAGGCTGGAGATGCTGGGAGTTCCTGGGTGGTCCACATCCACCAAACAGCTCTGTACCTGTTTGGATGTTTCATCAAAAGTTTTCTCCTGTTATTTTAAAGTTTTGCATCCTTGCACATTTCCAAACCGTTCTCAGCCATGTCTGTCCCGTCAGCTCTGTGTCCCTCCCTCCCAGCTTCCAGAGGAAAGAGGGGGGTTGCTGCTAGAACAAAAGGCGGAGAGGCTTGGGAAGCTATCAACCCATCCCTGTGAACCTGATCCCTGGATGCAGATTCAATGACGGCGGAGCAGGGGCCGGCTGAATGAAATTATCTAAGGCTGGACAGGTTTTAAAGGGCCCATTCTTCCCCAATAAAAGGAGTGAGGGAGCTTCTTTTTGTTTCCGCACACATCCAGGCACAGCAAAGCGCACCGTTCCTGACTTCCCACATAGGGAATGAGGGGAACGCTGCCCTTGCCGATCCAGCTAACTTCTCGGGACTTTCGGTTATTTTTGTCCCAAGTTTGGAGCGTTTTTTGCTGCTTCCGAGCAAAACGGGGGAGGCGCTGAACTGTCTGAACGCAAAATCATCTCCGAACGTCAGCTGTCAACGCGCACCTCCAAGAAGGCAAAATGACAGCGGGGCGCTCGTCAAGTCAAACGCGCAGTCTTAACACGGAGAAAGCTGCCCATTGTTGAGGTGCCACCGCTGACAGGAGCCGCTCCCTCTGCGAGCGCCAAGCATCTATTGGTATTGTGTCACGCAACAAAGTAATTCTAACCTACTAATATTTCGCAGGCAGCTTTTTCATCTCCCCCGAACATCGGTCTTAATCAGCCTTTTGTGTCTTTTGGGAGAGAAGAAGACAAAAAGGAGATAATGTTTACTCCTCAAAATGCCTCTTCTGTCCTTTTCTTACCTTAAGTGTCATCCTTGACAAAAGCAAATTATGGATGACGCTCGTTTTTTTCTTCTGCTACCTGTTTCTTCCCTTCGAGTTGAGCTTTGCAGATAATTAAAATGACACATGCTTTTAGAGTATCTGACATAACGTGGTATTATTCTGTCATTTAGTGGAGAAAAGGAGCAGAGCCAGGGCTGATATTGTGTATCGATTAGGGTGGTTGGAAGGGAATCTGACTGGAGCGACTTGGTAGAAGGCACAGACAGTTCAGATATGACAAAGACGCAGGGGGAATTAAAGTAACAAACCTCAGGTCTAAAATAATTGTGTTTATGAAGGGCTTGACAGCAAAAAAACATGCTGTCAATGGTGGAGTTATAATCAACTGTGGCTAAATGGTTGGAAGCATTCAGAGAAAAAGTAATTCAAAGGAATAATCAGTGACCAATTCTGGCACTTCTCGCGTTTCCAGCTGAAGGTTTGGCATCAAGGTTTCTACAACTGTCAATCCAGGACTGGACACCCAACAATCCACCATTAGCAGGAATAACTCCAACTGACGCAAAGACCTCTTCAGGTCCCCCAACAGCATTTCAATCACTCTGAGGTCTGGACTTTGATTGGGCCATTGCAACACCTTGATGCTGCACGATGGACTCAGATTTGCCTCACCAATACTTTGGCCAGAGGTATTCATGGTCAACTGAATCACTACAAAACAAACCCAAATCATGAGCCCTCCACCACCGTGCAACATAGTAGGGATGAGGTTTCCTCAAGAACAGCCTTCCACATCTTTCTCTGATTGTTCTGTAATATTTAACCTGCTAATTTAGGCCAGTGGAGTCCAGGATGGTGGTTTTTGAGCATCATGCATTTTGATATCAGGGTGTTTTAGCTGCAATGTCCAATCAAGTTGTTTAAAACTGGCTTTGAAACGTCCTTAATATCTGATCCAGAAAGCGTTTTTCACATTTACATTAAACTGTAGAGCAGCACAAACTCTTGGTATCCATACGTTTGCCCACTTGATGATGATTAGTCACTACAAGGCTTTTGATTTGCTGCTGCTTTACTCCTAAATCTTTCGGCAGCAGGAGGAATGGACGTGTTGCACCAGTCAAGACTTGAAATAAAACAGATTTCAGCCTAACAAACCTCAGCTCAGCTGTGTTTTACCTGCAGGTGCTGGGGAAAATCATTTCAGCAAACTAACAGGTATAATCACATTTATTTAACAATCCCCAAGTAGCTAAACCAGAGCCCACAGGAGGCTGTGTTAAAAGGCCTTCCTGCTTGAGTGTCAGAGCCAGAGAGAAGCAGCTCTGTGGAGGTGATCGCTGCAGGGAGAATGACTAACACCCACGTTGGCGCTCTCGCGCTCACCCCGGCTGACTTTTTTCCCTCTTTTTTAAAGTCAAGTGTCGAGGCTTAGCTCCAGGTGACACGCTCGGCCTCCTACGCCGATAATGAGCCGGGACATTCTCCCTATTGGACGATAACTGCTCGCGCTCGCTCCCTGTCTCATGAATGTGAGCCAAGCGGATCACCTGGATGGCTGCGAGGGAGAGACGGGGATGCGGAGCCGAGTGTGTGTGTGTGTGTGTGGGAGGGCATTAAGGTGGAAGCGGGGTCGCTGCCTCGTGGCTACGGCCGGCGGTAGCGGATTCTCACGATGACCTTTTGTCTGCCATTGTTCGCGTCTGCAACAGTTTAGGCACTTCCTCGGGTAACTCTGATAGAAACCTCACACCGACCGAGGGCAGCAGCTTTCCTCC